>NC_024803.2:9825795-10125795 GCF_000309985.2 Brassica rapa | reverse complement strand
ACATGGATACTATATTATTAAAACTGAAGTACCTTGTGGTACTGTTTGAAAACATTGATAACAATATAAATGAAAATTGTTTCGAAATATGGATAGCAATATATAAAAAGGTATAGGGTCTTTTTAATATTTCATTAATATAATTATATTAATTATCTTTATATATTTCACTTAGTTTAACAATTTCATCAATTATATTTCCTTAACAATACATCACATCACTAACTATATTACCATAATAATAGTATTACAGATTTTTATTTATTAGTTAATCAACATTAAATTTGTGTCAATTATAAAATTTGACCATGTTAATCATAAATTTTTTTGTCTTATATACTTAGTTTTAATTTATATTTAATTATTTAAATTTTATTAAATTTGGTTTGTTTATAAAATGTTTTTAAATCATACGAAAATTTAAAAAATTATAGATAAAGAATTAAATTTTAAACTCACTTTAATTTTTTTTTAAATGAAACTATTTTTTATGAAAATTCAAATGTATTAAAACGATGGAAGTGACAATGACAAATTATTTTTCGAAAAGCCAAAAAAAAAACCCGAAAGCCCTATAAGGGCCGGGCTTTAAATTCTAGGCCCAAAATATTTCCGGGCCGGGCTGGGCTCAAATATTTACGGGCTTAGCTAGGTTGGGCCGAGCCGGGCTGAGCCAGCCTGAATTGACACTCCTATTTTCGGGTATCATTTTGTTTTTGAAATTAAGCTCCGCTTAAATATTAAAAATTTATGTGTGAATTTTGAATTTGGTTCTTCTCCGTCTGAATAATTTTGGTTTTCACGTGTAGGAACTTAAAAATATCTAAATAACAAATGTATATGAAACGGGTTCGGATAGTTGTACCAAAAATAACCATATTACCTTATTTGATTTAGATTTTTTGAATACAATTAGTTATATTATGACCAATCAAAAACATATAACACTAATTATGAAAAACAAATATCAATGTATAAAAATGTAAGGATCAATACTTACGCCGTGCGCAGATCAATCTCTAGTTCTACTTTAAGAGAGGACCCCTTGTATAAATAGATGGTCTAGGACCTAAGAATGAAATACAGAAAACTTTTATACAATATCTTTGTTTTCCGACATGGTATCAGAGCTATACTAGGGTTTCTCTTCTTGACGGTGCCGATCATCATTCCTTTTGTTCGTTGTATTCTTTGGTTTGACGTTCAATCATCGCTCTTCTTTTATCTACGTTAATTTTTTATTTAACTCATAAATGGCGGAAGTAACTAATGAAGATGGAGGAATCATTCCAGCAGGGATGACGAAGGAGACAAGTGGGGTTCAAAGGAGAACCATATCTCCTTGTGATCTGAGTTTAAAGACAATCTGGGAAGTGTCATATCCCAGTCTTTGCTCAGAGTTTCGAACAATGACGAGTGGGAAATGAATCTCTGACTGGCTCTTATGGCTAGAAAGAAGTTTGGTTTCGTAGATGGCCAGATTTGGAAGATTGGTGGACCAACGACGCCTGGTGGTTCGTGGATGAAGTTGACGATTGATGCAAATGTTCGTATGAATCTTTTACACCATGACGTTGCTCGAAGCCTATGGGAGCATATCCAAAAGCGATTATCTGTGAAGAATGGATCAAAAATCTAGGGTACCAAAACAGAGATTGCTACTGCTCAACAAAGATGACAGTCTATTGAAGCTCACTTCGGGTACTTCTTGAACAAGCTGTGGACGACTTTGACTGACCTTAAAGAGATGCAAGTGTGGATCCTGCACATGTGTGCTCAATCTGGCATTTGAGCAAGAACATGATGAGGATAGGGTTCATGAGTTTGTCTGTGGGACTGATGAAGTCTAGATACCTATGAGATCAACTCTGCTTTCACATGCTCCATTCCCGACTGTTGATGATGTTTACAATGCTTTAACACAAGAAGAGGATTCAAGGATGGCATCACGCGCATATTTGGAACCAACTAGAGGATTTAGTTATGCAGTGCAATCACTGTCCAGAACCAAAGTAGCTCCATATGAACGTGATAAGATTATGGTTTGTGGCACATTTTGTCAGCTGGGTCATGGTTCAGACAATTGTTTCCGACAGATAGGATACACTCCATGGTGGGGAGATCGTCCTCGTAATAAAAGGAATAAAGGAAGTGATTTACCACCAATGAAGAACAAAGGGAAGGAGATGGCTCATGTATAGGAGATAAGAGTTCAAGGATCGAGCTCTTCTGCAATTACAGATGCAGACTGAGTGGGTTAGCGGGTTGAACTCAATGGAAGATGTTGGTCTTGATGTTGGAAGAGAGGAAACAGACACCGCCAAATCTTCTTTCGGGTAAGTCGTTCTTTGAAACTTGGATACTTGACAGCGGAGCTGCGAACCATATGACTTGGTATAATGAATATATTATAGACATTCAGTATATGAAACCTATGAGAATTAAGCTACATGATGGTTGATTTAGAGTGGCAAATCCAAAAGGTATTATTTCGATCGGAACACCAGATTGAGTTGCAAGATTTTTTATTGGTTGAGAGTTTAGATTGTCATTTGATTTCGGTTTCACAATTGACTCAAGATAGTTACTGCATTATTCAGATGTCAAACAAGCTTTGTACTATCCAGGATCGCATCACGAAGACCCTGATTGGTGCGGGTGGTCAGCTTAGAGGACTGTACTTCTTTAGTAGCATGAATGTGGCTGTGATGTTGATGGCTGGATGCACAGACCGTTTGTCACGGGCCGTATGGCATCGACTAGGATACCCATCTCTTAAAATTGTAGACAAGCTGCATGTTTCTTGTTCTTCTAGTTCTGCCATTTTAAATGTGAAGTTTGTATCCGCGCTAAGAATTCTCGAGATGTTTTTCCGATCAGTTTGAATAAGACTACTGCTGATTTTGAATTGATACGTTGTGACTTATGGGGACCCTATAGAACACCCGTTCTGTGTGTTGCACAATACTTCTTAACTATACTTGATGACTATTCTCATTTCTAATTGATGTATTTGTTACCGAACAAGCAACAAGCACCTATTAAAATTCTACAGTTTTTCTCACTCGTTAAAAGACAGTTTTACATGAGTATTAAGTCATTCCGATCTGATAATGGCAGTGAGTTTATTTGCCTTACTGATTTATTTCAATAGAAGGGAGTGATACATGAGACTTCATGTGTTGGGACTTCTCAGCAGAACGGCCGGGTTGAGAGGAAGCACCAACATATATTGAATGTGGCTCGCGCATTGCGATTTCAGTTGTCTCTACGTTAGAGGTTTGGGGACAATGTACTCTGGCTGCTGGATATCTAATAAATCGTACTCCATCAAGGTTTGGTGATTATAGAGAAAGTCAGCAAAAAGCAGAAACTTGGCCCACGCTAAATAACCATAAGGCCGGAGACTAATCCTGGAAGCTATGATACAGGGAAATGGCAAAAACTCTGGTCGTCGGCTGAAGGTCTTTGGTTTGGGCTCACTCAGGTAAAACTCTGTTTCACGGGGCGACAAGCTTTCCACTCTATTTTCTCTCTAGCGGAAGCTGAGCTGTTGGGTCTTCTATGGGCAGTGGAAGCAATGGCTAACATGAAACAAGATCAGATCATTTTTGAAGCTTCCTTCGAGTAGTCTAGAGAAGCTATACTGAACTCTTCCTTCTACCCACCATCTTCAAGAGCGAGTTCAGGGCATTAAAAGTTTCCTTAACAAGATCAATCTCTCGTCTTTGTAACATACATGCCCGCTAAAGAACCAAGTTGTGTTGTACATTGCTAGTAGTGTTACTCGGGATCACATGCCACTGGACCTTCTTGTCTTTGCATTCTATTGGATAAGGAAGCTTCATAATGATTACCAACAATATATCAGGAAGCACCAGGTAAAAAAAAAAATATTGGCAAGCATTACTGTCAATTGCGATATTTGAGGAAAAATGTCAATATATTGAAGTGTGTTTAAAAAAAAATTCAACACTGAAAGTTCATTCATCACTAAAGAGATTCAGGGATGGGATACATTTTTGCTACACAGAGCCAACAGTAACATAGGTCCCTAGAGCCAAAAGCCAGCAGAATTACAAGAATTCTCTGAAGCCAAAATAAAATGTTTAGGCTTAGGGATCCCACCTGTGATCCAGACAATATAATTCCAAGTTACCTCCAATCCTTTTGCAGATAAGATACCGTAGACCTGACCCGTAGAGTACCTTGTATTAGTCTTACCTTCTAATTCCCATTCGTAATGATCATCCACTGTTGACACTTGACAGTTGGATTGTTGTCAAGTAGGCATGAAGTTGCAAATGTTCATCCAAGCGAGCATGAGGAAGAATCTGGTTGCAGCTGTAGAGAATTGATAGTGTTGCATCTTCTTGAATTCCAAGAGAGAAGTTGGAGTCGTTATGCAGGTAGTGCTTGAGAGAGCTAAAGGTGGACCAATTCTCAGTCCAGAACCGACAGGTGATACAATTCCCCCCCCCCCCCCCCCCCCCACTCTTAGCTTGATACAATCATATATAGGTCTTATTTTGAGCAGTTTGTTGATTAACCATGAATTTCTGGTGCTTGGTTGTAGGGTCCAGAAAGTGCTAAGGTTTCCATTAAGAAGAAGTTCAGTCAATTAAAAAAAAAGACAAATGGAGATATAGTTTCTACATACTCTCTCTGTTTCTAAAAGATCCATGTTTTAGAATTTTCACACTTTTTAATAAAACATATTAAAATTAAACTTATAACTTAGCTATAAGTGCATAGTTTTTTGTAATTTTATATTTCCTATATTCTTAAACCAATAAAATTTTTTAAAAAATGCAATTAATGTTTTTTAACTTCACAATTTTTCATTATTAGTTGACAAAAATTACATTAGAAATATAAAATATGTATCTTTTTGAAACATAAATTTTTTCTATAATATGGATTTTTTAGGAACGGAGAAAGTATGTTTTAAGAGTCTCTCGACAAGAAACATTTTCATTCTCTCTCTTTCCTAATTAATTTTTTTCAATACTTAGATGCTGATAAACCTATTGACATACTGTCAATAATAATAGTCTGAATATGCTGTATATGCTGTATAATATTTCCCGTATGAACTAGTCATATTGTTTTGTCAACTAGAATTAGTTATAGATAATAAAAATTATACACTGGGTCTTTCGCAGAAATATTGACGTCTGACCTTATCAATACTTGTATATCATTTATAAAGACATGATCATGCCTCCCTCTATAGATTAACCATGTTCTATTCTTTACCACAATAATCTCTGATCATCACGTCTTCTTCTCTCCTCAGCCACCAAGGTTACTTCCCTTTCTCTCTCTCTCTCTCCTTTCCAATATTGCAGAACTCTATATGGTTTTATCCCTGCATTTACTAAATCTGAAATATAGTCCAAAATGTTAAATGTAAATGTAATAGGCATTTTGTAATAACTTGTCCATGTACAACGTGAAATGTTGCTGATTAAAGTTTCCTCCGTTTTAAGCTTTTCATCGTGAAAGAGTATTTTTCTCTATCAAATTCCCAACATAATAAAGAAACACATGCATGTGCGAAAGAGTGCAGTAACGAGCTAAGAACTGATTCAATACTCTTTCTACATGTATCAAGATTAAAAATCAGTTGGTGATGGCACAAAAACTGGAAGCCATTGGTAGCACAAATGGCTTTACATTCGATGATGGATCTGACCATGACAGTGTTTCCAAGATTTTTGTTGGAGGTGGTCTTCAGGGAATTCTTTACATGGAATTTGAATATGTAAGGAGTGGACAGCTTAAATTTGGATCACTCGTTGGTCGCCGTCATAGAGGTTTCATAGAGACGGTATGTAGGAGTCTCACGTATAAAAACGGAGATGAGACTTGGAATAATAATATATAAGTGAGATGATTCCATCAAATCATGGCAATTAATTTTGAATTGAAAACTGTTTTTATTGGTGTACTTATGATATTTGTTTTCACATCTTTTCAGTTTGAGATTAACCATGTCAAAAATGAACATCTCGAATCTGTAGAAGGTTACTACGATCATGAATCCGGTTACATTCAAGGACTTCAGTTCAAAACTAATTTCAGAGTTTCAGAACTGATTGGATATGAAAAGGGTAATAAGTTTACACTTGAAGTTAAGGGAAAAAAGATCAGTGGCTTTCATGGATATATGAGGAAGAGAAACATCATCGCCCTTGGAGCATACTTCACTATGATTCTTCCTAGTAGACTGGACGTGAAAGGCGGCAAGGGAGGCCATCAGTGGGATGATGGAGCTAACCATGACGGTGTAACAAAGATTCATGTACGAGGTGGTTTTGACGGCATTCAATATATCAAATTTAATTATGTCAAGAATGGAGAAACCCAAGATGGACCAATCCATGGTATCTCCGGTAGCGGTTTCACACAGACGGTATACATTAAAATCATCCTTTCCACTATTTACTTAATTTGTAATATTTTTGTGGTGACCAATTCTTTGTTTGGCAGTTTGAGATAAACCATTTCAACGATGAACATTTGGTTTATGTTGAGGGTTACTACGACGATGAATCTGGTGTAATTCAAGCACTTCAATTCAAAACTAACCTCAAGACTTCAGATGTTTTAGGATATGAAAAGGGTAAGAAGTTTTTACTAGCAGACAAAGGTAAGAAAATCATTGGCTTTCATGGATACGCTGACAAGAATCTCAATTCTCTTGGAGCATACTTCACAACGGTTTCTCTTACCAAATCCGAACGCCATGGTGGTTCTGAAGGCGTATACTGGGATGATGGTGTTTTCGAAAGCATAAGAACGGTGTATGTTAGTTATGATACCAATAACGTAAAGAGTATCACGTTTCACTATCACAACCGCACAGTTATAGAGCGTCAACATGGGTGGCAGACTATACAAGATGATTTAGAAGAAGAAGAGGTTATGTTCAAAACTAGGATACATTCATGACTATATATAAGTTATTTATATATATGAGTAATACCATCAAAAAATGGGATCATACTTTTGTTTTATTTTAGCAAAATTCTGGGGAGAATTTTTCAAAAAACAAAAAAATGGTGCATTTTATTTTACATACTTTTTAAAGATATCAGACTATCAGTAGTGTTTTGAAAGTGCGAGCTTGTTTTTGGTCGACAAAATTTGTATCTAAAGGAAATTATATCATGTTCTTTTATCCGGTGACAAAGAACACCATTTTCTTATAAGTGCACCGTTTATTGCAAAATGTCACTGTGTGTGTTTTTTTTTTTTTTTTTTGAAACTGCACTATGTGTATTTTTGCCAATTCATATTCCATACCAACATCATTATATATATATTTCGTGATTATTCTTTTATGAGATGCTGATGTATGTTTGTTAATGCATGCAGTTTGAGCTCGACTATCCAAATGAAGTGATTACATATGTTGAGGGGACTTTCAAAAGATTTGGGCCTGGCAAGACGAGGGTAACGTCATTGATTTTCAAATCATCTGAAGGGAGAACCTCTCCGTCATTTGGAGTAGTGTATGGTACCAAATTTGTGCTAGAGAAAAAAGGTTGTGCTGTGGTTGGGTTTCATGGACGGCATGATGATCGAGATCTTGTTTCTATTGGAGCCTATTTTTCTCCAATGCCTCCTCCTACTGCAGAGAAATTACGAGCACAAGGTGGTCTTCGAGGAGAATCATGGGACGACGGTGTTTTCGATAGTGTTAGAAAATTATACGTTGGACAAGGTGATAATGGTGTTGCATTCCTTAAGGTTGTGTACGGGAGGGACACTCGTATTGTTATTGGTGAAGATCATGGAAACACAACACCACTTGAAGTCAAAGAGGTCAGGTTTTTTTGTTCTTTTTTTAAGGTTGGGGGTTTATAACGTTTACATTGACATCTTTTTTTTTTTTGGCAGTTTGAGCTCGAATATCCAAGTGAATACATTACAGCCGTGGATGGTTGTTATGACAAAGTAATTGGAAGTGAAGTTGAAGTTATAACTATGCTTAGGTTTACAACGAACAAACGAACATCTATTCCCGTAGGTTTCCTATCTACCTCGAGCTTTTTACTGTACAAAGATGGCTTTAAAATTGTTGGATTCCATGGAAAGTCAAGTAACATGATTAATCAACTTGGGGTCCATGTTCTGCCCTTCACTTATTAATCACCTTCTGATCTCACATGTTGATTATTGTCTTATTTATGCAACACCTCACGTGAAACTATTTCAATAAAGAAACATGTTTCGACCTGTGTTGTACATACTCATGATTATTTAAAATCATGTATGATAGTTTAATTTGGTAAATAACTACTGTAAAAGTTTAACTATATAAATTGAATCCGTTTTATATTGGTACAAAATATTTTGGAAAAATTTTACTTTTACCACGTGGTTGGTATCATTATTCATGTCTACCTCATTAAAGAGATATATTCAAAAATATTTTTTAGAGGTATAAATAGATATATAAATATAAATAATTATTAAAATAATAATAATTTATAGTTTTAGAATTACACTTTTTCAAATTCTATTCTTTTATAAAAAAAATTTATTTTTTTTCTGCAATTTTTTCGAAGTAATTTTTGAATCTATTTTCTAATTTTTTTTAAAAAAATTAGGTATTTATTTATATATTTATTAAAACCCTAAACTTCACATTCTAAACCCCCTTTCCTCAACTCTATACCCCAAATCTAGGTTAGTTAACTCAATGATTATAAATTTATAACTGATTATTTATCTCTATAAAAATGAGGGTAAATATGGTTAAGTTAACATAAAAATGTATTAGGAATGTGGTAGTTTTGACAATTTATCAAATATTATGTGAATTTTACACAAAAGATATGCTTTTATAATTAAATTCACCATTATTTTAAATAAATGTAGTTACATATTAATAAATGTTGGTGTTTTACAACAATTTAATCATCTCATACTGCTCTAAACATTTTCAAAATCAACTAGTTCTCTTTAACGCTTGCGGTTGTAGATGAGTAAATAAAAATCTAAAAAAAGACTTCATTTAAAATAATTAAAAAAAATAAAATTATAAATATAGAAACTATAAATAAAAATACATAAAAATACTTTATAGATTTAAAGTCACTAACCAATATCATAACTTTATATTTATAAGAACTTTAAAATAAAATATTCTCTAAAAATTTTGGTTAACCACTAACATATATATATATGTTAATCAACCCAAAATTTATAAAAATCTAATATTAATTTTTATAAAATAAATAATTTCTTCATTAGAATATATAACATTCATCTAAACTTTTTTTTTGAAAAAAAAAACTAAACATAATATTATTTTAATTATAATAAATTTATATTTAATTATGATAATATGATTTAAATTATTTTCTATGTGTATAATATGGTAATATTTTTAATTTATGATTAAAGTGCTGATGCATCTGCTAATCAACTAATCATAAGTTTTCTACCAACACACTTATTTTAAAATGATATGCTAGTCAACAATTGCTTAATAATAATCCCGCACCTGCAGTGGCTGCGTTTAAAAAGAATCTCATTTGGTATTTATTTGTTTGGGCTGGATATGGTTGGTTCCGCCCGAATTTGGATCGGTTTGGGTAATTTGATTGAAATTCAGACGTCTGCTCATGGATATCCACCAGATACGCTTAAATCGACCATAAATATGTTCCACTTTGGATATCTTGTAATCAAACTAAACAAATTACCCAAAATACTCATTGGATACAGTATGGGTCGGTTTTTCTATATGAAAGTAATGATGCATATCAGTTACAAAAAAAAAAGTAATGATGCATATGGTATGATTTTAGTATTTATATCCAAACTAAAATATCAGAACTACAGAAAATAACTAAACAAATTTAGATTTATAATTGTAATTTTGAGTATCTAGATTATTACAAGTATTATTAACTAATATTTTGGTTAGACCTGTATTTCAGATCATTTTAAATACTTATTCAGTTTTCCGTTCGTGTTGGATTTGGTATTTATTAGATTTTCAAAAAATTTAAACCCGTACAAATATTTACACCTGATCCGATTCGATTTGGTATCTTTAAATTCAGATTGGTTTCAGTTCAGTCCTTCAGATCTCTGGATATTCTGGCAGTCTTAGTTGGAGCAATATATTTCACATAGGTTCCTTACTAGATTGTATGCTACGTAGCAAAGGAGGCAAGGAGTGGGAGGATGGAATCGACAATAATGGTGTAAAGATTTATGTACGAGGTGATGTCAAAGCATTAAAGTCGATTATGTGAAGAGTTGACAACAGAAAGATGAGCAATCCACGATCTCCTTGTTTTAGATGATCGTAGATTCTTAGATAATGTTCGAAATTTTAACTATCCAAACATGTAATTCGGATACTCAGGTAGCTTAAATCCAATACAATAAGCTAAAGATGGTTTACTCCGGCTTAAGGTTGAAACAAACTTTGACAAAACTGAAAAACAAAAGCCACAATATAAACCGAGTTAGACCAAGAAGGCATGTTCCAGTTGAACAACTCGATTCAGTACAAGGAATCTTTTTTGGTGCTTTGAATTGGAGTTGCTTTAGGAGCAAACTACAGACACTTATGTTCTGTCTCTTTATTGAAGCTGTAGTAAAATAATTGAGGAAGCGCAAAACATGGAAAATGCATTTTTATTTATTTTCTTTCAATTTTATCAAATATTTCTCCCCAGAATCTACTAACTCTTAAAATATGATTAATTAATCAACTGCTTTATTTTACATTTCTTATAAATAATGAGAGAGAGAGCTAGCAGATGACAGGAGTCACTCAATGACTCCACCAGTTTGGTGATGTTGGGTTTGGTTTTGACCGATTATTGAAACCTTTTCCGGTTAAAAATCCCCAGTTTTAAAGTGAATACTCTCTCTCTCTCTCTCTCTCAAGGTATCTTCTTGGAGCCATCAACGAGCTAGGTTTGCTTCATAACAGTGACTCTGCAAGTTTCAGATTTCTCTTTAAGGTTTTTTTATGCTTATTTCTTTTCTTTTGTCTAATGTTTTTGTCTCCTGTAATTAAAGATCCCATCTTTGAAATTAAATGCACCTCCTTTAATTTTGTGTCAAAGCAAAATTTCTTCTTTTAATTTCTCTATGCTGCCCATACATCAGTTTAATATTGGTTTATTTACTGCCTTCCCCTTAGATCTGGAGAAAATTATTAAAATCTATTAGAAAGGAAAAAAAGAAAAACTCTTTTGTTTTCTTTTCCATTCATTAGGCGTTTCGCTTTCGCAGTGGCCCAGTTATTGTTCGTCAGTTTCTGTGAGAGTGAGTAAACTCTGTTTGTTTCTTGCGCTGTGGTGGTTATCTTCTCATCATAATGTCGGAAAGTATATCTCATTGATGCTTTTTTCCTGAGGAAAGTTTAGATTTTTTATTTCTTTCTTGAGAAATCTCTAACTCTGTTTTTTTTTTTATTTGTTTCGTTCACTTTGTTCTCATGTAGATTTTCAGACGGATTACCTTATTGCATGTGCCTATACAGAAACTGAGATTTGGTGTCCGAGTTGGTTTCTTTGCTCATCTCTGTTTCTTGTCAAAAGGAACACAAGAACGGTTGGTGAGTTTCTAATAGCTGTCTTTGTTTTTTTTTTTCTCGTATGGAAAATTAATTAATTTTGTGCCGTTGTGTTTGATGCTTGTTGTATAGGCTCAGTAAATAGATTATGGAACATGA
The DNA here is from genome assembly GCF_000309985.2 of Brassica rapa. Taxonomy (NCBI): domain Eukaryota; kingdom Viridiplantae; phylum Streptophyta; class Magnoliopsida; order Brassicales; family Brassicaceae; genus Brassica; species Brassica rapa. The sequence continues at coordinate 10,114,079 of NC_024803.2, read as the reverse complement.
TTTACCGTCTGTTAAATCATGGAAATCACTTGTCAAGAGAAGAAACAACCCTCAAGATGGTGTAAGATCTTTGTTTTGTGATGCTTAATGAAATCTACATGCTGTTTTTTATTTGATGTGGGAAAGCTGGAAACATTTCAGGGTAAATTATCGTGGAAGATGAAACCGTTTATGGCTCTCATGTGTACAGTTCTTTTGATCTTTTGGTATAAGACCACAAATATACAGTATGAACAGACACAGGTATGGTCAAAGATATCATTTTGGTTTCATTGATAATACTTTTGATATGATAGTAACTCTCTCTTCTTTTGGTATATGCATGCATTGCTCAGTTTGAAGAATCAGATTATCCCTTTGAGATGGCAAAGGTAACATTTGTTTTGTTTTGTTTTGATCCCCTCCTCTTTGTTTTATATTGTTGATGTCTAATTAGGATGAGATCTTGTTCAGGAATCTGAACCGGTGAGTGAGAAGTTGAAAGGCTTACCTTATGGTATCATACAGCCTAGATCAGATTTGGAATTAAAACCACTTTGGTCAAGTAATACTCTGAGGTCAAAGGTTGGACTTTTCTTTAAGTTTCAGTTAGCTACAGAGGAATCAAATATTATTAGTTGCTATAATAGGATCTTCTGATGTTTTTAATCACAGGGAGGCAAGTTGACGAACCGTAACTTGTTGGCAATTCCCGTAGGACTTAAGCAAAAGGACAATGTCGACGCTCTTGTACAGAAGGTAAGCATGCTTTGTCTCTCTCTCAGTGCATTAGTGATGAGGTTTCTGTCTCTATTAATGTTAGTTTGTTTTATTGTATTCAGTTTCTTCCTGCGAATTTCACTGTGATACTATTTCATTACGATGGAAACATGGATCAGTGGTGGGATCTGGAGTGGAGCTCTAAAGCCATACACATTGTTGCGCATAACCAAACCAAATGGTATAATAATATATAGTGATGTGTGTTTATTTAGTTTTCATGTTGTAACGATGTTTGGTTTTTAACTCAGGTGGTTTGCGAAACGGTTTCTGCATCCTGATATAGTCTCTATTTACGATTATGTTTTCCTTTGGGATGAAGATCTTGGAGTGGAGAACTTCAACCCGCAAAAGTAAAGCCTCTATTCACTTGTAAAGTTTACAACCCATTAAGGTGGAATCTTGGTTCTTATAGGAGTCTCTCTCCAGATACTTGAGGATAGTTAAAGCAGCAGGACTTGAGATATCTCAACCGGCTTTACATCCAAACTCAACCGAAGTTCACCATAGGATTACAGTCCGGTCTAGAACAAAAGTATTCCATAGGTGAGTGAGTGAGTTCCAGTTAACAAGTTCTCTTTGTATGTTTGTGTCTTTTGTATCACTTACATTGGGTACAATAAAACGCAGACGAGTGTATGATAGTAGAGGCAATATGAAGTGCTCAAATGCTAGTGAAGGGCCTCCGTGCACCGGGTAATCTTTCTAATTTATATTATAAGATTTGACACTTCTCTCTATACACGAAAAGACTTTTGAGTTTTAATTTAATGTTATTGTTTACAGATTTGTTGAAGGAATGGCTCCAGTGTTTTCAAGGTCTGCTTGGTTTTGCACTTGGAATCTTATACAAGTACACTCTTTGTCACACCTTTAAACCTACTTTTTAATGAAATTTCATCCAACTTCTGGTTGATTTCTTGCTGTTTTGCAGAATGATCTGGTTCATGGATGGGGAATGGATATGAAACTTGGCTACTGTGCTCAGGTAAACTTGCAACATCACTAGCCATTGCATTATCTATATGAACGGGGTTTGAAAAAATGTCGTTTATAGGGTGACCGTAGCAAGAAAGTTGGGATAGTGGACAGTGAATATATCTTCCATCAAGGCATTCAAACTCTAGGTGGAAGTGGTTATCCCGACAAGAAGGTAAGTTCCTCCTCTACTTCATATCCTTCCTTGATATTACCGAAACCTAATGAACAAATTATCTTTTTCTTTAAACAGAACTCAGCTCGTAGTGGAGTCAGTAGAGTAAAGCTTATTTTACCATCCAAACTCTCATTTCTTGGCTGTTAGGACCAGAAGTCTTATAACTTTGGTTACTTTTGTTTATATACAGAGACGCGGTTCTCCCACTTTTGATTCAAGAACAGAGGTGAGTTGTTCTGACGCTATGTGTCTGCTTTAGTGTCTCGAGCAGGAGTGTAATTTGTGTGTTTCGTGAGCAGATACGGAGGCAGTCAACATGGGAGCTTCAGACTTTTAAAGAACGATGGAACAGAGCGGTTGAGGAAGACAAGAACTGGGTCGACCGGTCTTTATCGACAAGGAACCGTATCAGCAATAACCGGAGGTTTAAACGGAGTAGTGTTATTTCAAGTTTATTGCAGAGGCAAGCTGAAGAGACTACGAAATAAACACATACAGTTTTGTAATCGGATCAGATTAAATATAGGAAATGATTTTAAATATATGTTAATATTTAATCCATACAGTCAATTTTGATTAGTGTAGTTTTCAGATTTTCTTTAGATGTGGCACATTTTCTCTTTATCTTTATAGTTGATTAATAATTCCCATTGGTTGAGCATGTTTTCATTTGGAAAAAAAATTGCTCATATGAAATTGTTTCTATAAAATGTAAGATTAAAGTTAAAGAGTCGTTTCTCTCTACAAACACATTTTGTTTGTTTGTAAATATTAAGTTCACGTAAAATACACCTTCCATCATTTATATATAATTAAAAAGTTTTAAAAACAATTTTTTTTTTTAGATTTTGAAAAATATTTTACGTTTCATAAAATTTATTTTGTTTTGCTCATTGTAATTTAGGTGGTGCTATTCAATCAGATATTTTAACAGATTATGATTATAAATTCTATTTTAAAATCTAATGTTATTCAATGAATGATTTAAATCTAGTTTTTAAAGTCTAGTGTTATTCAATTTTTTATATTTAGGATCGATTTTAAATCATGTTTTATCGAGTCTCATGAATAAATGATTGAACTCAAAATCAAATGCATACTGCAGAGATTTTAGAATCCATCAATTTAAAATATTTTAAAATTTAAAATTTTGATAGATTGCAAAACATTTATAAATAATTTTAAATCACTAATTGAACAATACCCCCTTAAATGTTTCCAAGTGAATCTGATTAAAGACATACTAGGAAACAAAATTAATGGGGTTTTGTAATAATGCTGAATTGCTAATCAAATTTGATTTCTGTATGTTTATTTTTGCTTTTCATTTTCTTGAAATTATTAGACAATTTTGAAATTGTGCCGTAGGTAATGGGGATACTTTTCAAACGTTCTTGGAAGCAGACAAGATCATTGACCAAAGGACCATTTCAATGTGTTTCTATTCTATGTCCTCTCTCTTTAGAAAATTCAAATTATTTGAAAACTAAAGTCGTTGAATAATTTTTTTTTATAATAGCTACTGTTAAAGTTAGGCTTACGTTTCTAATGACACATTATATTTTAGCAAAACGATTGGTTTTACAACTTAACAAATAAGTGTAAAGTACTAAAGAGATCAAGTAGTATTTAACAAAAGAAACTTACTCTTCTTTTTTTTAAAGCAACTAGAAACTTAAGACTTAAAAACGAATTAATTCAGGAAACAAATATTTTATTTCAATACACGCTTTATCGTAATATAAAAATGCTCGTCTTCAACGTTTGCCTAATTCTCGGTCCGTGCTAAGATCTTACATCGACTTCAAGTCTTCTTTTTCTTCCTCTGAATCTTCTGAAGCTCTAATCTTCTTTAAGCCATGGCTAATCGCTATGATCCGAATCCTTTCGCTGAGGAAGAAGAAGTCAATCCCTTCGCTGTAAGCTTTCTTTAACTTTTTTGTGGGATTAATCACTCTCCAATCTTGCTTCTTGCAAATGGGTTTTCGAATCTGAGAAATGGGTTAGTCGAATTGAAAATTTTAGGAGAGACTGTAGTTAAAGTTTGTAGCTTTCATTGGTTTAATCAAAGGTTGTGATGATTCTTCTTTAAACCAGTTGATGTTTCTCAAGCAATAAAGTTTTGTGTGTTTTGTCAACTATCCAATTTTACATTAAAATATAGAACCCAGGGAGTATCCCACCGGCATCGAACTCAAGACTCTCGCCTTTGCCTCCAGAGCCTGTTGGTTTCGGTTATGGTCGGACCGTAGACATTCCTCTTGACAATGACAGATCCGCTACACAGGTTGGTTTAGAGATGATGGAGTTTATTAAATTATATGTATATTGTGGTTAGGTCCGATCTTGGAGTTAAGTATGATAAAACATTTTGTCTTGTATATTTGTTGGGAATGTTAGAATTTGAAGAAGAAAGAAAAAGAACTTCAAGCCAAAGAAGCTGAGCTTAAACGACGAGAGCAGGTAGACTTGTTTACTTTTCTAGATTATCTTTAAGCTTTACTAGATAAATGAATTGGAGTCTTTTGACCAAAAAATAAAAAAGGAATTGGAGTCTTTTCTTTTGAAAATTTACAGTCTTTTGCAATGTTTAAGTATGTGTAGGCATGATTAGTTTTTTTTTTTGTTTTCTAGGTTCCATGAGCAACTCTCAACTTTTTTTTCTCCATTTACTAGCCGCAGTGTTGTTGTTTCTCTGAATGTTTTTGTTTTGGTTCAATGTAGGACGTCAAAAGGAGAGAAGATGCTGCTGCACGAGGTACTTTGCTTATGAAACTTTAGTCGAAAAATTTACTCTTTTCTTTTATTTTCATAATCATTAATTGTGTGTGGTGGTGGTTCTCTCTATGCAGCTGGAGTTAATATTGAAGTTAAAAACTGGCCGCCTTTCTTCCCACTTATCCACCATGACATTGCCAACGAGATCCCAGTTCATCTCCAAAGGCTACAGTATGTTACCTTTGCTACTTATTTGGGTATGTGTTTTCTTGTCCTTACAGTATGTTGTTATACCTTTTTGTACAGTCTTTAGATTTTTAAACCTTCTTTGCTCTTTGTTCGGCAGGATTGGTTCTTTGTCTGTTCTGGAACATTATTGCCGTTACTACAGCTTGGATCAAAGGAGAAGGTTTGTCTCTTAAGCATATTCTCAAGTTTTCTCATTCTTCTCTACTGCAGCATAGCTAACCGACTCAATTTTTTTGTTCAGGAGTGACGATATGGCTTCTTGCCGTTATTTACTTCATAGCCGGTGTCCCAGGAGGCTATGTGTTATGGTATCGTCCCCTCTACCGTGCCTTCAGAACTGATAGTGCTTTGAGCTTTGGATGGTTTTTCCTGTTCTATATGGTGAGTGAGCCACTATTAGCTTTTTTTAACATTTTTTTTGCCCGGTTTGAAAACCATTTCTGAAACCTTGATTCTTGCTGCACAGCTTCACATTCTTTTCACTGTCTTTGCTGCGGTTGCTCCACCTGTTGTCTTCAAAGGAAAATCTCTTGCGTAAGTTTTTTCTTTTCTCCTTACCATTAGAAGTTGATCTTGTGGTATGTTGAGTGTGGAGAAACCATTTTAAAATTCATCAACTTCATTAAATGGTAGTTGCATTGCATAGCCATTGTTCTTGACAAAAATCAAATATTATTGTCTTCGTGTAACAGTGGTATCTTACCTGCAATAGATGTCATAAGTGGTAACACATTGGTTGGGGTAAGCTCTCTCACCTTCTTATTATCTTTGAGGGTCTTAAAGAACCAGTCTAAGATTTAAAAAAAAGCTGAATCTTTGTTCTTTGTTTACAGATATTCTACTTCATTGGTTTTGGGTTTTTCTGCCTTGAATCAGTGGTCAGCATCTGGGTTATTCAGGTCTCTCTTCAACACTTTCATCAGTTTGTTGAACATATTGTTTTATAAAAATCTCAAATCGTTTTTTTGAACTTATTATTTTTGGGATGGATTTGTTTTGTGTTTGAGCAGCAAGTGTATATGTACTTCCGAGGCAGCGGGAAACAAGATGAGCTGAGACGAGAAGCGGCCAGAGGAGCCCTGAGAGCTGCCGTGTGAGAGAGCTTACTGTAACACTTGGTTTGTATGTAAGTTTCACTGTTTCTTTCGTTTTTAGATTCTGTCTTCACGTCTCTCTGCTTTGTAAGCAAAAAAAAAAATGATTTGATTTTTCTTGATACCTTTATGTAATGTAAATTTGTTTGTTCAAAAGTTTAGAGTTCAGATTCATAACATTTTTTGCCATTTTAGAAACCATTCATGAATTATTTAGTCTTTCTTTTTTTTTTGAACAAAGAATTATTTAGTCTTTCTAAGAACCCATCTTACATCTTGAATCAGTCAATGTTTGAGTTTTCAGATATAATTTCACATAATTCTCCTAAATTTGAATGATCGCATTCTATGCAGAGAAAGAAGTTACAATAAATCACATAATCTTGTTCTAATTTTTCCTAACAAAGTTACAAAGATCAGGAGTGGTGGAAGTATTGGTTGAAAGGAAGCTTGCAATACCGTTGAGAGGATGATAAATATTATGGATAAATTAACCATATGACATGATAGATATATCGTTTATTGTAAGATAAAATTAAAACATGCCAAATAATGAAAACAAAAATAAAAAGACAATATATAGTAGAAAGTTTCCCTCTCATTAACCAAAAAAAAAAACATTTTCCGTAGGCGTTACATTTCAACAATAAGCCATACATTTCTTCTTACAGTCGATGGTACAGCCACCGCCTCCACCACCACCACCGTATCCTTTCCCGGAGCGGCTGAAAGACTTGAAGCACTTGGCCGGACACCTCAGCTTCTTCATGTAACAATGACCTTTCTCTTTACACACCACCGTTGGTCTCACCACACCTCCTTTGTTGTATCCACCGGTAGGTCCGCCGTAACCACCACCATATCCACCACCAATGTTTCCCCAATCCTTACCTGTGAAACCGGGTAATCCAAAGCCAGTTCCTGGTACAGATCCGGTTCCGGGCCCAAAGTATCCCCCTGATCCATAGCCCTTGTCATTCTTGTTATTATTACCTTTGGAGCTTTTCTTGAGCTGATCCGAGACAGATTCGGGTCCGGTCGGGCGTGAGTGGGAAAGTGTTAGTGTGAGAAGCAAGAGCGTGAAGAGGACAATGAGTTTTGTTGTCATTGTTTTTGAGTGGGCGTTGGATTTGATATTTTTGATTCAATGGTTCATGAAGAAAAGAGAATTCTTTATTTATAGAGAATGGTTATAGATGGTTGCACAAAAAAAAAAGAGAATGGTTATAGTCTTATAGATATGCTTATGTATGAGAGTATAAAAGGAAAAAGTTTTTTTAAACCGTTTACAAAATGCATTTAATTGATTTGGAGTAGAAGTTGGTGATAGTTGAAAACAAAGCCACATGCATTTTAAATAGTGTTTGATTTCAATTCAATTTGGAGATACATTATGATATCATTCTGTAACTTAAAAGAGATTAATAAGGTCAATAATATGAAATAATATGAAATACTTTTTAAATTAAAATATAGAAAGAAAAAAAATACTCATGTCTCTATCTCAAAGTTCTCTAGTTATCTAAATATGGTCGGTCCTTTCTCATGATGGTCTATTGCAAATTAGCAATGCAAACCCAAAAATGACTTTATTGCAGACAGATAAAATGTATTGACAGATAATATTTCCACTCGTAGCTAAAGAGAAAGTGCCATTAAGTTCCTCAACTATCATCTACTTTTTATCTAAGAGAAAAATCTTAAATTGGCACATTTGAAAGTCAATATTCAAGTTTACCATATTAAATATAAACTTCCGAAATAACACAAACTGTTACATAAAATACTTATCACTTTTATTTCTTATGAACACCATAAAATACTTATCACAAAATTAAAATATTCCGTGTGGGTTCACTATTTTCGGTTTAAAATTTAGATTTCTTCAATTATTAAATTTATCCAAAAAAATTATTAGCAGTGTTTTAAAACCGGACCGGCCGATTGAATCATCCAACCGTGATTCGTTGAAGACGCCGACTCCCGTTCAGTCTAAAATCCGAATTTAAAAAATCGGTAAAACCGGCTAGAAGATGGTAAAACGATGACACAGTTAACTTCAAAACTCTATTCAAAAAATAATACATAATTAATGTATTTTTAATTGTTATTAAAATTTATTTTTAAATGTTTGACTATCACTATCTAATTGCTTTTCTATTTAATTCTATTTCTCAAGAGAGAATGTAAAAATTCTATTTTTGAAAATCATATAATATTCTCATTTTTTCATATTCATAAAATTTGGGAATTAGTTATAAGAATAAATAAATATTGTAATTTGAAAGGTCAATCATTTTATTTTTATCAATTTAAATTTATATAGTATTAGTTTATTTTGTATTTATAGCTAGATTTATTTTTATTATTTATTTTTTACTTAATTAAAGAGAACAGAAAACATATCATATGCATAACTATTTTTGAGATCGATATAGTATAAATATATATATGATTATATATATTTAATTTAAAAGAATAATTTGACCGGTTAAACTGGTTTAACCAGTCAATCGAGTTGGTATTCAATAATCAATCCGGTTTTCAAAACATTGATTGTTAGAAAGATGTGTTTACTCATTTTCATATAAAAATGTGTGCCATTATTGGAAGTTTAAGATAATGTATTATTTTATTATTGCTAGATTTGGAACTAAAAAATGTTTATTTTATAGAATTCCCCTTTAATTTATATAAATCTTAACAAACAATCTTATTTAATTTATTTATTAGATCTCCAACTAATTTTCCATATGAATTGAGCAGTTCTGTATTTTCTTCTATATAATCCAGTGGCGGTGGTTGGGTTTTTCTGTAAAGGGTGCACTATGATGAGTCTACGATTGTCTTAAAATCTTATTTTTGTGAGAGTTGAATTTAATTTTCAACGATTTATAAACTGGTTGGGACCTTTTCGGTTTTTATTTCTAAGAGATTCTAATTCATAATGAAAATTCATCCACAGGAAAACCCCATCTGTCTACTTTTCCGAGTGTATTTGGTTCCACCACTGTACATGAAAATGATATTTCAAATGGACTTCTCTCACGCCCCCTTATTAATTTGGTTGATAAAATGCTTTATAATTCAACTTCTTTTAAAAAAAAATCAATCATAAACATTTTGGAATCTCTATTGTATAATTGTTATTAAGAATGCTGAAATGTTGTAACTACAAAATAATATTATATCACCATAGTTGGTAGAAGGAGATTTTCTTATAATGGTAGATAGGATTCATAAAGAAAATACATAAATGTTAGTGATAACCATGCTATTAAAATATGTAAAAAAATTGACATCACTGAATATATGGGTACAAGGGATCTACCCAAAAAATGTCAATGTGTATAGGTTCATGGACGGGTCTATGCAGACTTATCTTTATGTCTTCTAAAGTATTGTAAGGACTGAATATCATTGCCTTACATGTGAAATAATATGTGAAGCTTAATTTTATATTGTACCCTCAGTCGTGAGAACCAAAGAAAATAATGAAGGAGATTGTTGTTGTTTGTTGTGTCTCCAAAATGAAGAAGAGAAACTCTCTCAACCGAGCCTCAGGAATTTGGAGAGAAACCATCCAGTACTGTATTTATTGCTTTTCCAAGGCATTAATCCTTTTGGGATTTACATTTAATATAAAAATACAGAAAATTGAAAGAAAAAAAAGAATGAAAATAGTTGAAAATAAATTTCATTTGAAATACTCAAAGACATTTGTGATCTACATTTAGCAATTGATAATTGGTTTATTTTTTAAAAAAATTAGTTTAATTAATTAATTTTTGTAAAATATTAGTTTTGTATTTGGTTATATTCTCTTATTAGTTAACCCTTCATGATGCTCTCGCTCAAGTTTGGAGAGACCCGTCAACATGACTGCATGATTAACATTACACCATGTTAATTTGGCCAGTAATCAAATCAAGCAACATTACTCATGTAAGTTACACAGATATTTAATCAGGAGGGGGAAATATTCCGAGTTCCGACCATTTATTGATTAATCAATTCAGAACTGTCAAATAAAGAAAGATTTACATTGGTCTTAAAAGAACATTTGTTCGACACAACGCTCCTGTGTGTCTACTCTCTTTCTACACCACAATATATCCAAAGCTATTTGATATATGTATAGCTTAATATTCGCAACCCAAATGTATAGCTGACTAAAATTATACACACAATAACAACGAAAAAGCTGTGTAAACCTTTAATAAAAAAAACCATGTGTAAACCAAAAAAAAAAGATTCACAAATTAATGAACATATTTTTTTCACTATGACTTTTTCTTTTTCTTTTTTTGGTTAAAACCATGATGACTTTATTATCACCACTTTAGTCTTGTTTTTCCTTTTGTTTAAAAAACCAATAAAGATTTATAAAAAGGAGCTAAAACCTTTTTCAAAGAAAAAAAGAGCTTAAACCCCACGACCAGTTATCTCTTGGTACTGTCTCAGTGACTCCATTCTTTGTAACTTCATATCCTCGTTAAACTTCTTGATAAACGCCTCAACTCGCCGATTCAACTCGTCCTGACTCAGAGACGGCTCTTTCCTCACCTTCCCTTTCGCCTTTTCACTCGCCACCGTCTCCTGAGACTTGTAAAAGTTAGTCCTGTCCCTGAACGTCTCCGATTTCTTGTAAACTGGTCTCGCCTCGCCGCTATGGCCGGAATCGCCACGGCTAAACGTGTCGGATCTCCGGTATAACTGTTTGGTTAACGTTGTTGACTTCCCTTCAGTTATCATCTTCCAAGTATTCTCCAGTGTTTCGTTCCGCTTCGGCTTCGTCACCCTCAACATCGATCTTCCGCCTGCCAATAATAGAAATCATATGGAAATTTCAAATTTGCCCCTCTGGTGACATTCAAAACAACCGACGAGTGTTATCGACGGCAAGTTTGACTTCTCAAAATCATTTAAAACCTACCTAACCGTTAGTTCCAATGACATCATCTCTGTCTTTACAAAAAAAACATTTCTTAAAATCCCACGCTTATTTTTTTTAAATGAATATTTTTAAAAATAATATAAATAAAATTTAAATTAAAAAAAAAAACATCTGTGAATATCAAATTCAAAACTGAGTGAATTTAAAGAAAAGTTAAAGAGTTGTACCTTCTTGGCTAGCTTTAACTGATTTACGGTGGCCGAACCTTGAAGAAACTAAAGGTTTCTCAGCCGGAGGGATATTCTCCGATTCAGTCATCCTCGGTGGCATATGATTCCCCTTTGAAATCTCCGTTGGTAACATGACATCTTCACCTCCACCGGATCCAATCAAATCGGAACTTTCCATCGTAGTCACGCTCTTGAGCTCCGATTCAATTCCGTCTTCATCTTCCACCATCTCCACCACATCTTTTATCTTCTCTTCCTCCGCCTCCTTATACATAACCGCCGTAACCGTCTCCGGTGGATTGGAAACTACGAAATCGAATTGCCTATCCAGATCCAAATCTTTCACCTCCAGCATCCGCGGAGAAGCTTGGTCATGAACAATCAGCTCCGTCTGGAGCTTATAATCGCCGCCGCCACCGTAAACGATTCCGTCGTCTTCCTCGTCATGGTGGCTAGTGCTCCGGTAATACTTGGAAGAAGCCACGATGGTGATGATGATTCCGTTGGTTAGTATGTAGAGATACGGCGGTTTCAGCCACGAGAGCAAAGAACTCCACATGATCGGAGCTTGCGAAACGGAGAAATCCACAGCCACCGGGACAGAGACCTTGAGTAAAAGTCCGACGGAGGCGACGCCGGTAGATATTAGCACCGCCTTGATAGTCATCAGCCACGATACCATTCTCTCTCTCTTTCTCTTTCAAGATTTTTGAGTGTTCGTATGGGAATCTGTGTACGGTACACGTTAAGGATTTTTTTCGCATTTATATAGGGAGGGAAGAGTAGCCTCTGGTTTGATATCCGCCGTTGGATCTACGCTTTGATTAGATGAACGGTTACGATTAATGGACAAAGATGGCAATATGGGTCCGGGTTAAACTTCCGGATTTTAATATTACATTATCTTGATAGTTAACGATGACCATAAGGTTAACTATCTCTTTTTTTTTTTTTGCTCAACGGTTAACTATCTCTTACGTGTAAAATATATGTGTAACAAATGTTGATGTATGATCACTCTATTGAAAGTTACTGGTGGAATTTACAAGTATATTCTAATGTTATAGTGTTTCGTTATGATGATATTTGTAGATAGATGATAATATGTTACTACTTTAAACATAAAAATATTTACCGCAGAGGAATGATGGTGTGTCTATACTAAGAACTAGCTACAGAAGTCAATCAAGAATTCTAGATTACAGTACTTTCCAACATTATTCCCTCTATAATCGTATGCATCATGTACATTATCAATCGCATTCTTTTTTTATTAAAAGATATTTGATTACTTCTTATTCAAGCAACGACTACTTGATATATAAATATCAATATAAGAGCAATACGCTTTTTGACATTGGTTTTGCATTTGTAATATATTAAAGAGCAATTGTCAATAATAGCACTTTTTGAAGTTTATGTCTCAAAAATGACACTAAAAAGAGAAAGTCATAAAAATAACATTCATTAAAGGGTAAAATATCTTTAATACCCTTGGTTTAAAATTAAATAAACAAACAAAAATAAATAAAAATAAATAAAAATAAGGGAAATTGCACCTTATATACATGAAAAAAAATTAAATACACTAACTAACCAAAATTTCCCCCTCTCTCCTACTTTCTCTTCCTATCTCTCTCTACTCTCTCTCCCAAAATCTAATTTTCATATTTTTTTCGTTATTTGGCAAATAAGCCCTAAAAATATATAAAAATAAATTAATAAAAATAAAAAAAGATGAAAAAATAAATTTTTTTTTATAGTTTCAGATTATATGTTTTCAGATTCGAAATTTTTTTAATTTTTTTTTGAAATTTTCTTTTCGATTTTTTTTTTCAAATTTTCTTTTTATAATTTAAAAATACTTTTTGAAACTGTTTTTAAAATTTTTATTTTTTATTTTAGTATTTATTTTTTATAAAATTTGAAACCCTAATTCCAAAACCCCACCCCTTAACTCTAAACTCTAAGGTTTGGATATAAATGTATATTTACCTCTTTAATGAAACATATTTTTGTGACTTTGAGCCTGTGCTACTTTGGGAACAAAAATTTGGTTTGATGCTATTTTAGTCTTTTTCTCTATATTAAATCAACGATTAAACTGTCAATTTCCAAGTATTAACTGTTGGTATGAATAGGCTTGTATTCTTAAGTATGTAGTTGAGTTAGTGTGCGCGCATATAACCAGATTAGTCTAGAGACCTGGAGACCAATAATAAAGTGGTGTATATTAATGACATGAGTGTGGGGACAAAGCGTATACTATTACTACTAAACTAAATACAGTACTGAATTAAACAACGCATTTTGATTGTAATGGTGAAGGGATAAGAGTCTTGTCGAGGAAAAAGTGTAAAAAGGAAACTGTTATGTATTTTTGGTAATGTCCCTGTTAGGGAAATTGGTGATTACATCATAAAAACAAAACATATTTAATCTACGATTTGTAAAACGATTCAGAATAATTTTTCTTACAAATAAAAGAAACAATATTAAAAATTAGGAGAAAGAAAAAACTCATGGAACGTTCATGTTTTTCGGGTGTAAAATTGAGTTGAGTCAATTGACCACAGAGTTCGAGTGTTTTCATTACAAAGTTTTATTTTAATTGATTTCTTTTGACGCAGCTAATAGTAAAAATATTCGATTCGTTCACTTATTTTGAAGATCAATCTAGATCATGATACTAACATCTTTGCTTGCAAAAAAGGAGGTGCAGTTTGTACACTTTTTATATCAAGCATTTTCGAAGTTTTAAAAATCGATTTTAATGCAACAAACTAAAAAACACTTCAAACTTTAGGTAACTAAATGAGCTTTACTTTTTGGTAATGAAAAAGTATATTAGATAAATGAAGATAATTATTAAATATTTTTTAGAGAGGAAAAGAGAGATGGAGCTTGAAAGTTACAACGGTCATATCATATATTGGACCGTTATATGAGGCAAGTTTTATTTGGGTCGGCAGTGAAGCCCCCACACTGCTCGTGGCCAGCTGTATGCTCTGCGATCCAACTACAAAGTTTTACTACTTCGCAAGTGGCGCCATAACTTTCGACCTTTATTATTATTATCATCAGTTTTCTATATAAAAATACATCATTTCCGCAGTTTTTAATTGGGAAAATAGTGTTTAATCAGTCGAGCGTTCTTGAAAGTGGCTATCTAAATCAACCCATTATAGAAATACATCTTTTTTGTGTTTCATATTAGGAACAAGTTGAAAAACGAGACAAATACTGATTTATAAATAATGTATAAGCTTATGTTTTTAAACGAAGCCTACTGCTCGTTTCGTTTTATAAATAGTGTCATTTTAACGTTTATCACACAAATTAAAACAATGATCGAAATATATTCATATTTTAATATTTACAATTATTTAACTAATAGTGTTTGAGATAATATTTTTAAAAAGTAATACATTTTATAATCAATAATAAGTTTAATATATATATATATATATAAATAAATTTTGTATTAACATTTTAAAGTGACATGTTTTGTATAAGAAAAAGATGTCAAAAAAATCAACAGTTGTATATCATACGTGTCCCTGATCCTAAAAATCATTATCCAATTATCCAGTGGTTTTGAGAAAAAGGAAATGATATAATTTTTTTTTGTTCAAACAGGAAATGATATAATTAAAGTCAGCCTTCTTCAAAAAAAAAGAGAAGAAGTTAAAATCAGCCTTATACCAATAGTAATTCCAACACAATTTTTATTTTGTAGATTTTGTTGCTTTGACTTGACTATAAACTGGAGAAGGTAAAGTATCTCAATTTTCTGTATTTATAAGGATAGACCTCTTGATCGGTCTGCTATATAACTTTGACGTATAGGGATCTTGTATATATCATATATGTGTGTATTTTTTAATGCCAACATATGTATATATAAAAAAAAACATATGTATATGCATATTTTTGTCGATCGATGATAAGAACTCCGAAATATAATAAAAAAAAGTTGCGAAAAATTAGTATGCAGAACGAGCTTGAAATGCATTTACGTACACATAATAAAGCATAACACGAACCAGGACGGTTGATTTCAGTGTGAGGAGTCGCAAATAGTTGCCAGCACAAGCTCAGGAACCATAATAAAGTTTCGTTTTCGTTCCATTCAGTTTGGTGAATCATTACAACAAAAATAGTTTATAGACAGCTTTAGAGTTTTTTATCCAATGCATGCAATTACAAGTTTTTGTTATGTTTCGGAAAAGATGCATGTACAAGTTTCTAAAAAAAAAACAGTTTAGTTCGCAAACAACCATTTATACGTTCCGTCCACTGCAAAATTGCAAGACATTAGTAGATAACAATTTATAAAATCACAGAAATTATATTAATTGTAAAAGGTATAATTTGTAAAAGTTTGTTTTATATGTTTTTACTTTCAACCACAGGCTTTGGCTTGAAGTTTCGCAGAAATAATAGCGAAAGAGCTAAACAACAATGTTCAGTTGACAAATGTTTCGACTGATAGGTAACCGTCAGTTTAGTCCACCGGGCGGTTCAATGGTCAGAAGAGTAAAATCACACGTGTCATTTAACAAAGCTAGGACTGGAACTCACGCGCTGGCGTTCGCAAGTGTGGGTAATGCCATGTTTAACCGGAAATTTCTCGTTGTAGGTCAAAGCAGTTTAAGGAGAATCTATCTGAAGATGCGTTACTTGTGCACCGGCCAGAGCTAACGGGACAATGACATGTTCCGCTAAAAAAAGTGAAAGTTAGTTGGAGATCTTCTCAGTTCTTCTTTCAGTTATTTTCTACAGAGATAATTATGTGAATAAATTACGGAATGGATAAGTCGGTATGTAATGAGACAAGTATAATAAACGGTGGTACATACTAATCGTTTACTGGTTCTAATAAAACAAAATATATTTTTCTTTCTATAATATAACTGATCACTTGTTGTCAAAAATAAAATAAAATAATAACTGATCACTTAACCGAAACATACGACAATATTCGGTAGATAGAATCAATTTTCGGTAGATAAACAAACGTGTGTTTGGTAAGTCAATACGCGTATGGGGTTTTTATCACCTTTGCCATAAAGTATCTTTTTTTATTAGGTAATATATCTCGGTCTATTTTCAATATCAAGTAACGATCGTTTAGGTCTTGTCACATTGTTTAACTAAACCACAAGAATAGTGGCTTGATCAAGTCTACGTGGTCTCGTGAGGCTGGACTCAGTGATTTTATCCTTGTTTCGTTTTTGTAGTTTGTGTAGAGATTTATGAAACTAGAAAGATTATGGCTCTAAGCTTTATTGAAAGACTAATAGCTCATGGAGCTTTATTGAAATGGTAAGAAACTAAAGAGAAGAATACTTATTGTCACCACTCACCAAGCAAAAATATATTGATGATTGATAATTATAAAGATGAAGGTTTGGCTGCAACTATGGCAACTTTGGTTACTCTAGCACAATGCCATTACAAACATATTTATATGGAATCTATCAATGTTAAAACACTAGATACATTGAGGTAATGGGCTTGATTATAGTGTTGGGCTTGAATCTTCTAATAGTTTGAACCATTCATCGGTTAGGGACTACTTTTTGTAGTCCGTGAACTTTTTTTCTTCTTTGATTTTAATGTTTTTTTAAACCAAAATTTGGTGCATTAATTTTAAAAGTAAGAAAGATATAATCATAAGAAAATATCTTATAGTTGAGAAATCAAACATTTTAAAACAAACAACATATAAGAATATTTATAAAAATAAAAGATTTGAGATGATCTTCGAAAAACTCCTAAAATGGTGGTTTTGGGCCTCCACATCCTCTTTTGTCCGTCATCCTCCCACTACGGCTTAAACTTTTTGAGTAGGTTTTATTGACGTTCATATTCAGGTTATGTGAGAATTTATCGTCCATCTCATATTTTGAACCCAAGTCTAAAACCGCATAAGAGCTACTGAATATATTTCCTTCAATTTCATTGGTCGATGGACTTGACAGAGAAGCCGATAATATTACCAAATTAGTAGAATAACCAATGGTTGGGACACTTTGGCGCCGTTTAGAGATTTAACTTATCTTCCCCTACAATTTCATTGGTCGCTGTTTCAGCAGTGTATTCAGTTGTAACATAATGCTATACGATTTAACTTATCTTCCCCTACAAAGGCCTCGGTGATGCAGCGTACATCCACATGCAGTGCCGGTTCTGAGATTTCCATGGTCCAATACGAAATTAAAAATTGAGACCCTTAAATAATACTTAAAAATTTAATCCATAAAAACCTTAAGGTAAAAACAAAAATTACAATATCAGTGAAACTAGTAAACTTTATGAGTTCTTAAATTTTAAGACAAATAACAATAATGTAAAAAAAATTAGACCTAAATTTTTTTAATAAATCAGAGGCCCCATTCAATTGTTTCATGGGGATGTGTTCAAAACCGGCACTGTCCACATGTTCCATCATGCATTTTATTATCTTTTCTGTATTTGGTGTTTATTTTCCTTTTACTTGATAAACAAGGTTTTAAGTTGTCCTCATCTCATTAGAATAGAATAGTAGCCCGTTAGAGTTTTCAGTACACTTATATATAGTTGATCTTGGCTTGTAAGGGTACGACTTATAAAACTTATTAATCAAAACAAGGCTTTTTAATTTGCTCTATTATTTATTTTATAAAGACATTGATCTTCGGTATTCACACCTTAAATAAGATCAATGTTATAGTATTTTTCTCTACTTTAGTATTAGATTCCAGAAGTTTTAATCAATTAGTATTAGATTCCAGAAACTATAGTTTCTTAATTAAGGCTAGGTCCACAGTCATCACTTACAATATGTTACCTCAACCTACACTACAAAAGGAAAAATCTCCTACAGACGTTGGAGTTATTCACAAGTGGACTGCACGAGCTTTACTCAAAGCTGTCAAAATCGCATTTAATACAATATTACAACGTCAACATGAGTGGCAGCATGGTGAGCAGTCTTACCTGGTGATTTCTAAGGAGAGAAATATTAAAGATGATGGTCTCTGCCAAGAATATAAATAAATTATTGGAGAACCAGTTTTTGATGTTTACAAAGATGATAATCAAATTCAAGACATGAACGCAGAATTTGGTGCTCAAAAACGGAATATAACCTTACTCCAATAGAACGTGTCCACAACTTCAACAAAGATGATAATGATGCGTATATGGGTCACTAGAAGCAAAATATGAATATTTGTGCTACTTGGAAAGAGGATTGAATAGGAGTTTTATCTTATCAGGACATGTTAGTTCACATAGCTAAGAAAAACCAAGGCAATTTTATTGATCTTGCTAGTCATCCTAGATATATCAATAAAGAACCGCCAGATCGTGTTCAACGAAGTGAGGAAGGTCACAACAAAGAGATCCGTGTTGAGAAAGTTTTTGACAAATATGAACATGATAGTAAACCAATTGGTGCTATTTACATTATCATATTTTTGGGTAAAAGCTATGCAGATTTTGCATAGACACGATGCAAGTATGGCCAAAATCAAGTACTCAAAAGAATTTAGTGGTTGTTTCAAGGCTTGAAAAAGATGTCCATATTTTGGATTTTATTTTTGGTTACATAATTCTTATAGAAACAAGTGCCAGAACTTCAACCCATCTCGGACATCCGTTGATGTGTTTCATATGTAAGTTATGGAACTTTGGAACTGACGTCTTGCTTGCGCCAATCTCCATGTTTACATTCTGAGACTGTATCTTTGCGTCATGGAAGGATTCTAGGGCAATGTTGTTTCACACTTTAGTTGAGCGTTCTTGTTCAGTGTCAAGCAATCAAAACCATGGGTTCTCGCAATTGGCCTTTGTTTATTCTCCCTATGTTTTCTACATCACTTTTGACGACTCAGTTTTTCAGCGACCATCTTTCACGTTACTGGCTCTTTCTTCTTGTCTTCATAATGGCAGACAACATTGACGTCTGTCTTTACGCACAACATGGGCTGGCTTTGGAGTGGTTTTGATTCGCGAGTGTGACAAGATAAAGGGAAGTCCATGTTCACATTCAAGTGGAATATGTTCATGTCTCTATGTTGATCGGTCAATATCACTTTGCGAAGTGAAGCTTGTAAGAGTCCACAAAACTGCTTTCATGGTTTTTTTTTACGACTTTCCCATTTCTGAAGTCAGGTTGGAAGCCTAGATTTCGCACTACTATTCATTACTTGCGTCCTTATTTTCATGAGGCGTTGAAGTACAACGTTGGTTTCACTTGGATGGTGCTCTTGTTTTTTGAGGTATCATTAGTGAGGGTTCCAATAAGATCACATAGTTTCCGGTTGCCATTGTTATTGAGTGTGTGAGGATTCAGTATGGTTGTCTCATGCTCTTTCTGTTTCATGAAAAAGGTCTAACAAACTATATGTGGCCTACGTATACTCTTGGGTTCTTCATGATTTTCCTCAAGCGTTGTTTTTCTTTCCTCCCATTACGTTACAATCTGGTTTAGACTGTGGCGCTTCTAAACAGGGATTCAGACGTATTTTTACTACAGTAATGCTCCTTGGAGAATCGGTACGTCTGCCACCACTTGATCTAGCATACACGGGTAGCCGACAAAAAAAAATGTTTATGTTGTTTGGGCTAAGGCAAGAGTCTTGAGAGTGACATACATCTCCTATACCGTTCTGAAGGAGACAACATCAGTTATTAGCTTCCCCTCTCTGTACGAGATCATATAAATGGCAGTTAAAACATGTGATAAATACCACATCTTTAGTGAAATATAAAACTCATTAATTTTTCGAAGAACATGGCCACTTGTTGATGATAAATTATCTCAAATAAATTCCAACGACATGACCAAGATAAACCATATAAGGAAGAAAAAAGATTGCATGTAGCTTAATTACCTAGTCACCTCTATTTTTTCTTTTGCCTCCAATTGGGAGGATTTGAACCAAACTTGGAACAAAATCAAGAATAATTGGCCAAAATGTTCCGAGGGTAAATGCACCAAGATCCACTAGCTTGAGTTTATTATTATCCTCCCCAGCAATGTATACTAACTTCTGCGTCGTGGTATTGCGGTTAAATATACATTTCCCACAACATAGGGCTACTTTGTTCTCCTCGTTGACCAAAAAACGACTTGCAGTAATCCAAATATTACGTTTGGGGTAATCCATTGTTAAGAACTTTCTCTACGACACCTCTTTAGACCATCATTATCCCAGGTCCTTAAGTGGAGTTTTTTAAAAAACCAGTGATTTAATTAAATCAAAAGTAATTTAAATGGAAGTAATCGATCCTTAATAGAAGATTTTGGGAACCTATTTAGAGTGGAGTTTTTAGAACACGTGTCCGAAAACTTGAAATTTCAATTTTTTTTTTCTTCTCTCTGTCGTCGTCTCCATCTCCTCTCGTCTCCGCCTCCTCTAGTTGCAAGTTAATCGATATCATCTTGTCTTCTGTGATCAATGAATCGCACAACCACTCTTCTCAGATGTTGATTCCTTCCGCCCAAATCCATAAAAATCATCACATTTCTCCGGTTGCAATCAGCGGAATTCGAATTGAAAGGTGAGTAATCATCTGGGCTTTCCTCAAAAATCAAGTCGAATGACAACTACAGCCTCCAATTCTATTCAAAACCCTCATGAAGATTCTCTCGTAAAGAACCCTAGTACGACGGTTTCAGCTCAATCGGTGTCCTCTAGCGGCAGCGTGGGCTCGCCGTTGAGCCGCGCCGAGCAACCCACCACCGTAGCAACTACACCTGCTAGCGACGATCCTGCTTCTCAATTAGCTTCTGTTGTCGTCTCCGTCTCCTCTCGGCTTCATCTATACTATTATTTGTGGTTAATATCGTTTATACCTTAATGAATAAAAAGTATAAATAAATTAAAAAAATAAAAACGAAATTTTAATTGATTTTGATTAGATAATTGATTAATATTAAGAATAATAAGAATTATCCAAAATCTGAAAATATAATTTAGAAAATAGATAACTTATATATATATATATTGTATTGTTATCTGAAAAATTCTTTAAGTAAAAAGTTAAAAACATAAATTATATAACTAAATATTAATTAAATAAAATTCTTAATTATATAATTAAAAATAGAATATTGAATTATCCAAAATCTAAAAATATAATTAAAAAGATAATTTCTATATATACATATATTGTATTATTATCTGAAAAAGTATTTTAGTAAAACGTTAAAAACATAAATTATATAATTAAATGTTAATCAAATAAATGATCTTAATTATATAATTAAAATTATAATATTGAGTTATTTTAAAATTTATTTTAGTAATGAATATAGTGTACAAATAACTTTTCAAAAATTTATGAAAATGTTTAAGCCCGCATCGCGGACAAAACACCTAGTATGAATGATATATATGATGCTTGTAGATCGTGTGTGTAATGAATGCAGAACAGTCAAACATACAATTTTTTAAAAAGTAAGGGGATACAATTAATTATAGATTACAAAAAACTAATTAACCTAAACCTAATAATATTTTTTATACTCACTATATATATATATTATAAAAGTGTCCAATGAATGCAGAACAGTCAAACATACAATTTAAAAAAAAACTTCAGTCATTTTTCAGTCACAAATGTTGATTGTATAGTTCAGTTATTACTTTCAAAAATGATTAAAGTATTTGTATATTTAAAAACAGAAAATATATGGTAATTATTTTAAAATAATATTAATAAATAAAAATATTAATTATAACATAATCCTACTATATATTAATTGAGAAGTCATTTAAATAACTTTTTCTTAGGTGTCATTCATAGGTAAAGTTTATAATTAATTTTCTTAATTTGATTGGTTGTTGGTATTTGAATTTTTATTTATTTAATTAAAGTTTTAAAAATGAAACTAATCCTAGAACTACTAAATATAATCTATATTACCATACAAACAATTAAACATTTTAAAGTTAGAAGAATTAACATAATTTGTTTATAGAAACAATTAAATATCATAGATTACATTCTAAAAATTTAAAATATACATATAAATACAATGGTATGATAGAAATAATTATATATATGATTTTAACATATTTATATTAATAGTGGATACAATAAATTATAGATTACAGAAAACTATTTAACCTAAACCTAATAATATTTTTATACTCACTATATTTTGTTTTCTCTAAAATGTGACCAATGATTGCAAAACGGTCAAATATACAATTTTTAAAACATTCAGTCATTTTTCAGTGACAAATATTGATTGTATAGTTGAGTTATTACTTTCAGAAATGATTAATGTAGTTATATATTTAAAAACAAAAAAATATATAGTAAGTATTTTAAAATAATATTAATAAATAAAAATATTTATGATAATATAAAACTGAAATATTGTGACATTAAACTAATAAAAGACTAAAGTTGATATACTCTATTAATATAATTCTTATAGCTTTGATTATATAAAATTCTATGGTAAATTCGTTTAAATAATATTAGTCAATGAAAAAGTTTATTAAAATATAAATTGAAAAGCAGAAACAATATTTTAATACATGCCTGGAGTTAAGACTCTATAGATATTGTTTTGATTATGATAAAATTGACATGCTTATTTTGTAATAGGAAAAATATAAGTTATATATATATATATATATATATATATATATATATATATATATATATATATAACATCAGTGAAGAATAGTAAAATTTGTTTGTTGTATTATTGGTTATATTCTCTGTTAATTTATACATTTACTTACTTAATGTTTTATATGCTTGCCGAAATACATGTGTTTTATGTAGTACTGTAACTGTTAATGAATTATTTGTAATTATTTTACTTATAAATAAAATAAAGTGGTAGAAAAAATAATGCAAAATAGAATGTGTTATAAAAGAACTTCTTGTTCATTAATCTTTGTTTTTTATTAATCAAAAATTATGCCATAAAAAAAAGTTTTGGAAACTTATAATAAAATTTATAGAATTAACACTATATCTCAATTATCTTCTAAGATTATACAATATCAAGACTTTGATTTTCAAACTATTTAAAATAAAAAGGTTATTTTTAATAGTTATGATTATTATTCAAAGTTATAAAATTATAAACATAATATATAATTTTCATAAAATATTTATACCCTGCAAAATCGCGAGCAACCACCTAGTTATAATAAATTAGTCGATAATTTTTAAATTTTATTTACTTTAATTAGATTTAAAAGTAAAACGTATGTCTAGAATCAATTAGAACATTTCCAACCTTAATCTAACTTTTCTGATTAAAAATGGAATTTGAAGTAATAAATGCTCATACACATTCTATTTTTCACTCTATAATGGAGTACAAATGGAGTAAGTTTGGAGAAAAATATGAAGTTTTTCATTGAAGATGATCTTAATATCACTTGCCAAATAATTTGAATGATACTCCGAATAATGATTTATGATAATTAATTTTTAAATATAGAAAGAGTAATAATATTCGATCAATTCTTCTAATATTTATAAACTATGTAAATAATGAACGAAAAACAATTTATAGAAACCTATATCATGATTTCATATTTAAACAATCCAGTAATGCTTTTAAGAGTCCATAAATGCTTTATATATCATTTATAAAAAATAAAATTTTTTATAAATATTTAACATGGCTTACCAAATAATTTTATAAAACTTTAAACTATTTACAAGAGTTTATAAATCATTTATAAATAATTATAAATTAATATATAACTTATAAAATATTATAAGAAGTATAAAATTATTTGTAAAGGATTTGGAAATTCTTTATTTGTATAAATATTTAAAAATCATATAAAATTGTATTACGCATCTACTACATGTTAAAAGAGAACTTAGTGAAATGGTTATCTATTACGTATTGCTCATATGTGAAATTTAAAACTAATTCTTTTGATTTGACAGGTAGACAATATTTGTATTTTTATTTAACTAAACTATTAAAATAAAAATTAATCATAGATAAGCCAAAAATTAAAACTTTCAAACAATTTTTAAATTTAATTATACGTAAAATATTTTGTAAATTATATTATATAGATTTAGAATATACATAGGAATAATTATGGATAAACTTAAATATATTTGTATCAATAATTACTACAATAAATATATATTCAACTAACTACATTTTGAATTCGTATAATTGGAAACGTGAAGTTCTATGGTGGAAGCAAAAATTTGAAGACGCAGTTTCGTATGGATTATACAACAAACCCTATCAAAAGTCTCAATATCCAAAGGTCATTTTCTATATAGGCCAAGAAAACATAATAGGCTAGACCATGAGAATCCAATCAGATTGCAGGTTCACTTAACGGAGACTGTATAGTTGGTACAGTTTTGGGCTTTTGAATTCAGATTGTTAAAACAACATAAATATGTTATATTGGTTGGATGTTTGTTATTATTATTTTCACTATCATAGTAATTAGCTTATAATAGCTTATTTGTTGAAAGTCTTATGAATTTCACATCTACAAAAGATGAGACCGTCATACAGGCATGTTTGCATTTGGATGAAATCACAAAATTTCAGAGGTTATTTATTTCTTTGTTTTGTTCACGCTCTTTAATTTCTCATAGGGATAGGCATTCGTATACCCGTTCGGGTTCGAATCAGATATTTTGAATTTTCGGGTATTTTGGTATAGAGGTGTAGAACCCGTTCGAGTATTTCTATACTTCGGGTCGGGTTTGGGTATTTTTAGTTCGGATTCGGTTATTTTGGATCGGATTCAGATATTTAGATTTAAAAAAAAAAATCATTTCTCAAATTTCTTTTATTTAAATATATAACTTTCACTTAACTAATTTTTTTATTTTTAATAGATTGAATGGTTAATAGATTTGTACAACATTTTCAAACTAAAAAGATACTAATTTGGTTATTGTTTTTAAATTTTGGATGTAGCTTTTTGTTAATTCTTGAAATAAAAAGTTTGACATGCATTTTAAGTTAATAGCAAATCATTTTCTCCGTAATTGTATGTATATCATATAAACTTAAAGTATGTGTAGTATCAATATAAATATTTTATATAAAATGAGAGATGTAAACTAGAAATATAAGATTAATTGTACATATGTTCGGTTATCTTCGTATATCCATTCGGGTTCGGATATTACCCGTTCGGATATCCAATCTCTCCTAATTTAATACCCATTCGGATATTTTGCTATTTCGATTCAGATTTAGGTTCGGATTTTTCGGATCGGGTTCGGGTGCGACTTCGGATATCGGGTAAAGTGCCCGCCTCTACTCGAGCTGGTTGTTGAGTCTTGATACCATATATTACATTCCTGTGGTTATATATATGTAGGTTCTGATCTGACTTATCTTTGAATCTGCGAACCCTTTTCATAATGTATTTTTGTTGACAACGAATAACAAGATGAGATCATTCATTCATTATTAATGAAAACTCAGTTCACACTGACACAAAATAATGCAGATTATAACTTTTTATTTTTGATATGAACACATTATATTTGCTTGGATATATGAGAAGTGACTACGAGTGCATATTTATTCAAAAATGGTTAGTTGAAGCTTAAGACAAGACTTCTCCCCTTTTGTTATTATCAACCCTATCAGCTTAGTTTGGAGCCAAGATGACTCACATGTGATGTCGTGACACTAAATTACAACATGTCTTCGTCAAGCGATCTCAAGTTAATATCACTTTTCTTTCACGAGTTTATTAATAATTGCTTGTTCTTTTTTTTTTTATTCTGACTCACAATCATGTATTGGTCTAGTTTCGGGAGTATTGGGATCAGTGATTCCCTTAAGGTATAATATCAAAAAAGCTTGGGAACATATATAATCGCAATTATAGCATATAGATTTCGAAAAAGATTATAGCATATATAGAGATATTTTGAAGAAAAAAAAACAATCAAATTCTACTTTCACAAAATGGATATTTCGTCCTGTACTTGTTTTCCTACCAATGGTTTTCATTATCATTATCATTATCATTATTTTTCTTTGTTTTATTCTGAAAGACAATCTTAAACTGGAATATATACAAGAGCAACAATGAAAAATGCCAAAAAACTCTATAGTTTTTGTTTCATTATGAGGCATTTAAATTTAACATTTTCATATATTTTTTATCAAAAGATAGATTATAATTCAAAACAGTCTATATGGGACAAACACAGTATAAGTTTAATATAATATTGGTTTCGATCTACTATAAATAGATGACCAATAAACTTTGATTTATGTAACCATTTTTGTTTCTTTTCTAAACTATAATATTTTTATTAATAAATAATAAATTGGCATTTTGATTATTATATTTTTCGTGAAAACTAAGGAATATGTTATAATGCGTTTGCACATATGAAATCTCCCTTCTCAACTACTCAAACGTCGATGTCATAGTCACTTTCTTTGCTTGTTTTTTTTTTTTTTTTGTATTTCCACACCTAACTTTTGGTTTCTATACTAAATACTTTTTTTATTCACGGATAGAATTGCACAATCTATCATGTAAAAAGTTCAACTAGATCCAAATGATGATATATGAAACAACGGAGGAATACTTACAATATGATCTTAATAATAACAAAAAACATATAAACATATATGCATATGTAAAAAAAAATTTGTTACTATTAATTACGAGTGTCGTGCAGTTTACAAATATTCGAAGCCTTAGTATCTTTTCTTCATCAAATTTGGGTGTACAATAATATATTATAAATGTCTTCCTCAAATATATTATAAATGTCTTCATCAAATATATTATAAATTTTACAACATGCATGTGTATTGAAACGAGAAAACATCTAAACTTACATTAATCCATAACCCTGCATAGGCACTTCAGTGCTTCTATTTTTATTTTTATTTTGGTAATCTTTAATGCTCTTATTTTGTAATACATATTCACCTTATATACGGGTGTGCTCTTTTTGATAAAGTATATACGTGTGTTTCTAACTCTAAGAAAATTTGGTTAACTTAAGTTTCAGCTAAAAACGAAGTTAACAAAGAACAAAGGGAAATATAGATATAACACAACCTACATCATTTAATTTCAAAAAGAAACTTACATCATGCAGTTAAATATATCTTAATAATTAATATAGTAAGATAAAAATTAGATAGTTCTCCAAAAATCTAAAAATTAGCTTTTATCTTTTTGATTCATGTAACTTCGCATGTCTTGATAAATATTTGACGTGGCTTAAAAAATAACTACAAAAAGACACCTAAATCGGAAATGTTCAATTTTTTTAAAACAAATCGGAAATGTTCAATTTTTTTTTTTTTTTTTTTTTGGAAAAGGATATGTTCAAAATTTCAATGCTTCTATACTAGGTGTGGTTTAATCTATTAGTCGCATTAAATTTCCGTCGAATGGCTAAACTGATAGGAAACTTCAAAAAGTCAACCAAAAATTTATGTGATGAACATCAATAGTAGTAATTGTAGCCAAAGTATTCCTTCAAGAGGAAAAAAATAAAACAAAACAAAAGACTGGAATCGAGACCAAACCAAAATACCCAAAACTAGAACTAGATCAAAATTTTCATATATATCTAAATAGTATCCATATTTATATATCTAAAATAACTGGATCCAAACCATGAACCAAACAAATACGTGAATATATAAAAATATTAATTATATATACTTATAAAATAATCAAATATATATATGTACATATATATATAAATTATTCAAAATAATTCGAGTTATCCTGATATTTTTATTTAAAATATTCAAAATAATTTGAATTATCCGATATTTTATCCAAATCATTCTAATTATTCGATAATTTATCCAGAATAGCCGACAATTTATCCGGATTACCTGAATTATTCAAAATAATCAAACCGGAACCAATACCAAATAAAAACCAAATTTTTTTGGATAATTTCCAATTTCTAATTTTACTATTTGAACTAAACCGAACCCAAACAAAAAAATTAGATAATAAATGGATCCTCTAACCCCTGCCTAAACTACTGAAACCCCAAAATACCCGAACTAAACTGAACTGATATCTAAAATATGGAGGCCTCATACCTTCTATGGGTGGATATTTATGATCGGGGTTGATCAGTACAAAATACAAATAAAATAATACATAAACACATTATACGGTTAAACTTTAAGTTTTTCCAAAGAAAAAAGTGCGGTTGAACAATAAAATCAAATTTGAAAGTCTTAACTACAAGGAGAAATTAATACTCCTATATCAGATACGATGTAACTTTTGATTCATGTCATCATGTGAGAGGTAGCCAGGCCATTTGCTTTGCATTTAATTTGACAGTTTTTGGCTCTTCATGTTTCATCACGGACCATCACTTGCTTCCTTTAATATTCATACGTATTGAGTCAACTGTTATGCATATACCTATTTCATAAGGCCATTGTTTGGGAATTATAGGAGATACCCCTAAATCACGTACATCCCATATTTTAATACCAAAGTAGATGAATGAAAAAGCTTGTACATCTTATCCAATTATATATATTTGGTAGTGTATTCTGTGAAAATACCCTCTACCTTTTGAACAAGTTAATATATAATTAATAATCTAATCCGTATTTAAAGAGATTATAGGTAAAAGGTCTAAAGTTTCTAATTATATTAAAAGACATCTTCGTCACGCATTTGAGATAAGTACATACAAAATTACAAATTGCCTTATTCTTAATTTGATTTCCTTTTCTTATTAGTTTCTCCCAAAAAGAGTGTTTAAGGCGTCTCACACTTAAACAATATGTGAAATCCGTGTTATAAAAAGGATACTAAAAACTGATCTGCGTTTCCGCGCGAGTATTAGTATTATATATTTTAGATGTGTCATAATATAATTAATTTTATTCAAAAGATATAGACCAAATCCAGTAATATGACTATTTTTAGTACAAATATCCAAACTCGTTTAATATACATTTGTTATTTAGATATTTTTAGGTTCCTGAACTCATTCGGACTCAGAATGATTCAATTCAAAATTCACACATAAATTTATAATATTCAAGGAGGATCCAATTTTAAAAAAAATAATACCCAAAAAAATAACTTGTACATAGATAAATAGCCAATGTTCGGACCTAACTAGTTGTATAAACAAATAAAAATGACTATTTCTATATGTTTTAATAAAATCAGTAAAACATAAAGAATTTTTTATTTAGTAAAATAATTATATGGAGTGAAAAATTAAGTGACAATAAATGTAATATATTTTATTATTTTGATTTAAGTTATTATTTTATTCATGAATACATGTCTTTGAATTATATTTTTGTCTACGCAATTTTCCACCGATTATAATTAAAATTAAAAAAAGTTTTAGTAAAATAAACTAAATCGAATGTTTAACCGTATACAAAACTCAATTTTTTTTTACATTTTTGATTTTATAATTGGCATAAAGTTAATATATTAATTAATAAATAAAAATCTATATTGTTATTATTATTGTAATATAATTAATGATTTGATATATTGTTAAAGTAATATAATTAATAAAATTGTTAAACTGAGTAAAATATAGAAATATAATTAATATAATTATATTAATAAAATTACTAAAAAAACAGTATATATGTTTCCAGATAATTCTCATTTATATTGATATTTATGTTTCTAAACCGTACCAAAATGTTTACAGTTTTAATAATATAGATATAGTTTTAATAATATAGATGTAAAATCCATATAATCGGATCTCTATTTATTATAACAAAAATCGAAACATTTCGTATACTATATATATTATATTTATTTTGGTAAGTTATACTATATATATACATATTTGTAAGTTATATTATCTTGGGTATAATGAATAAACTGCTTTCGGATGATCAACGTAGCCCCCACCCACACACAGGACACAGCAAAATGAAATCTTAGCTAAACGATCATTGATCTCATGAACAAAAAAATGTATTTACGGTATACCAATTAATAAAACAATCAGAAATTTATCATTTCAACATTTTCCTAGAAAAATATACAAAAATATTTTTGTGAGTTATTTAATGGCATATGAATTACATGTACACATAATTTTAAGAAATATAACGGTGGTCAACATTATCATTGACATTATGAAAATCTATAATAATTTATGAAAACATTATGGATCTAACTGGTAATAAATTTGTTCTATATTTCTCCACAATAAAAAAAACTAGGATAGTGTCTGGGTTTTGAAAACGCGAAATTATTTTTGTTTGTTCACTAATATGTTTAGATGTTTTAGTTGGTTTCTAGATTGTATTTTTGGATTTCAGTTTGGTTCTGGATTTTAGTTTTGGGTTTAAAAATATGTTAAAACCGTTCGGTTATCTATGATATTAGATTTGGTTTAGGGTTAATTATTTTAGTTTTGGTTTGGCTTAAATAACAATGTAAGGGATTCGATAACATGTCCTTTATATCACTATGATTTAAATTTTCTCGTATTTATACAATATGAATATGTCTTTTGTTAAATTATGTTATTGTGATCTATTGTATTAGATAACAGATTCTGTTTGGTTTGATTAAATTAATTTCGGTTTAGTTTTAAGAATTTGCCGACCATAAAACATAAATATTAAGTAACGCGTGTTTTGTTTATGTAAGTCCTACTTGTCTGCTAATATTCTAGTAAAATGAATAAATCTAAAAATTAATGATAACATTATATAGCAGATAATAAGACACTAAATTAATAGATTAGTTTTAAAAAATGATAAAAAGAATATTCATTATAAATGGTAACTTTTTTTAGAAATATTAGAAATGCATTATTTTCTTCGTTTTTTAGTCTAACATTCATATGCTATGTATCATTAGTTTACTACATCCGCTTCGTAGCAAGTGGTGTTGAATGACTTTATCTGCATTTCCTTCTTATACATATAAGGAAACTCCTGTTAGTTCGATAGTTTTTTTTTAATGTTAGATCGATAGTATAGAAAGGTTATAGTTTTTGTATGGTTTGGATTAAAGTTATACAAATATGGAAGTAAAACCTTTGATTTATGCAATGGAGAATACACATGGAATTGTTAAAGATGACGATTATATCCAAAGGATTGGTGATCATTCTCCTCATTAACAAATCTCAAATCTACTCTCTCTTTTTTTTCAAAAGGTAATTTTATTACTCAAATAATAGATAATCTTATCGAAATATAATAACCAACTAGAGATTGACCAACATATTCGCGGATATTGGTTTTTACATTTTTATACATTGATATTCGTTTTTCATAATTAGTGTCATATATTTTATATATGTCTCTAATATAACTAACTGTATTCAAAAACATAGACCAAATCGAGTAATATGGTTATTTTTGGTATAAAATATCTGAACTCGTTTCAGATACATTTCTTACTTAGATATTTTAGGTTCATATACATCAAAAAACTTATCCAGACCCAAAAAAACCCAACTCAAAACCCATACGTAAATTTATAATATTTAAGAAGGATCTAATTTAAAAAAAACGATACCCGAAAAGACAAATGTACCTAAATGGAGTAGTCAATGTTTATGCCTAACTGGTTTTATAAACTAATAAATGACTATTTTTATGTGTTTGGCTAAATTAAGTTAAATAAAGAATTTTTTATTTAGTAAAATAATTATATGGAGTGAAAAATTAAGTGACAATAAATGTAATACATTTTTTATTATTTGATTTAAGTTATTATTTTATTCACAAAATATGTTTTTGAATTATGTTTTTGTCTACGTAAGTTTTCACCAATTGAAACTAAGATAAAAAGGTTTAGTAACAAACTAAACCGAAAATTTTTGGCAACATTTTTTTATTTTATAACTGGCACAAAGTTAATGCTGATTAACTAATAAATAAAAATTTACACTATTATTATTTTGGTAATATAATTAATGATGTGATGTACTGTTAATATAATATAATTAATAAAATTATTAAACTGAATGAAATAAAGAAAGATAATTAATGTAATTATATTAATGAAATTATGAAAGAGTGCATTCTACTTCTTTTTTATACTGCTATCTAAGTTTTCAAACAATTCACATTTATAATGTTATCCATGTTTTCAAACAGTACCAAAATGTACTTTAGTTTTAATAATATAGATATAAAAAATTTTGTTTGAAAAGAATTTTTTGATTCTATCTAAATAATTTTACATTCTATTTTCAAGGAATGTAGGAAAGTTTAAATCTTAAATTTACTTAAGAAAGTTGAATGCAAAATATATGATCTGACACATACTTATATACTTTTATTCTTCTTACTGTTGTTTTCCTAAACTCTGCTCTCAAACTTAGTAACATTTAATAGTAAATAAAAATATGACTCTAAATTAATAAATTAAATAAGAAGGAATTGAAAGGAAAAATAATTTCTTATAAATGATAAAATTTCTTTAAAATATTAAAAATGCATTGTTTATCTTTATTCCTTAGTCAACATTCATATATGCCCTATATATCATTAGTTTACTACATCCGCTTCGTAGCAAGTGGACTTGAATGACTTTATCTGCATTTGTTTCTTATACATATAAGGAAACTTCTGTTAGTCGATAGTTTTTTTTTTAATGTTAGATCGATAGTTAATAGAAAGGTAATACTTTTTGTATGGTTTGGATTAAAGTTATACAAATACGGAGGAAAAACCTTTGATTTATGCAATGGAGAATATACATGGAATTGTTAAAGATGATATCCAAAGGATTGGTGATCGTTGTCCTCATAACAAATCTCAAATTTACTCTTTATTTTTTTACTTCAAAAGATAATTTTATTATTCAAATAATATATAATTTTGTAAACCAGATCGATATATAATAACCAATATAAAAATTCTGTTCGAATTTTCTTTTGCAGTTCTATCTAAATAGTTTTAAATTCTATTTTCGAGGAATGTAAGAAAGTTTAAATCTTAAATTTACTTAAGAAAGTTGAATGCAAAATAGATTATCTGACACATACTTGTATACTTTTATTCTTCTTACTGTTGTTTTCATAAACTCTGCTCTCAAACTGGCCAACAATTCCAAACCAATCTTATTTTTGTAAGCTGAACCAAAATTGTCAGCTGTCGATTTTGGTTTGTTATGAATTTTGCACTATCCATAATGGTTAATAGCTCAGTGAATAATTAGTTTAAAAATCGAACAGAAATAGTAAACTAGTTATAAAATAAAGATGGAATCGAACCACACCAATTTATAATGATTTACATATTTTTTATAAAATAATTATTTTTATCATTGTATTCCAGATTTTGAACCAAAAATAAATTGACGTAAAACAAAATAAACCTAACCAGATTACCCGTTATAACCGAACACCATGCCTAAACCAAACCAGTTAACTAAGATAATGCCTGCTGCAAAAAAGTGAAATTTAGATAATGACAAAAAATTAGTAATAAGTTGTACAGATAGTCTACCAGCTTCACCGCCCATAACCATTTCCACTTCCGGGTTTCTCGTGTGCTCGTGCAAATATTGAATGGTCCTTTAGGGTCAAGCTTCAAACTCATATTACAAAAAATAAAAAAAACTATATAATAGATTACAGATGTTCATTTCATATGAGCGATGAGTGATTCTCAAGTTTCTCTTCTTCCGAAAACAAAACAAAGAGGAAAAGGAAATTCATAATAATTACAGATAGTTTAGCGGAATTTTTGTCTAATATATATATTTTTTTCATAAATGGAAAAAATGTAATTAAACAAAGCTAAAGAATAATAAAACCTTTTTCGTCCACCTCCTTCCAAAGGAAAACAAAATGACCATTTTACCCTCCCCTTCATCTTCTTCTTCGACATGTCACTACTGCCTCCAACCCCACCAAAGAGAAGGCCAGCCCGTCAAATAGCCAAACTATTTCTCTCTCTCTCTCTCGTCAAACCCACTAACCATAGCCGATAACCCAACGAGATTACCTGCGAAAGTCTCCGTCTTTTCCATCGTTGTCCTTGTGGTAGGAATCAAATTCGTCATCTTCTCAATAGAGATCTCCTTTCGATATGGGTTTTTGCTTTAAAACCACTTAAGACTAATTCGAACAACAACAACAACAACAAGAAGAAGAATCTGAAGATGGGTGAAGAAACAAGTGACGAATCAAGAACCAGCATCGACAAAGCAATCGAAGCGATATCCTCACTGATCTCACTCTCTCACTCAATCAAATCCTTCACCGTCAAATGGCAGCTCATCAGAGCCAAACTCGACGACCTCTACTCCGGCCTCGCCGCCCTCTCCAACCTCGACTCCTCCGGACACGACCCGTCTCTCTCCTCCCTAATCTCCGCCGTCCTAACCTCTCTAACCGACTGCTACGACCTCGCCACGCGCTGCGTGAACGTCACGTACAGCGGGAAGCTCCTGATGCAGAGCGATTTGGACGTGATGGCCGCGAGCTTCGACCGCCACGCGAGGAGCCTCTCCCGGATCTACTCCGCCGGGATCCTCAGCCGCGGCTTCGCGATCGTCGTGTCCAAGCCCGGCGGCGGCGCGTGTAAGGAGGACGTGAGGTTCTACGTTAGGGATTTGATGACGAGGATGAAGGTCGGAGATCTGGAGATGAAGAGGCAGGCTTTGGTGAAGCTTAACGAAGCCATGGAGGAGGATGATAGATATGTGAAGATTGTTATTGAAGGCAACGATTTGGTTAATCTCCTTGTCGGGTTTCTTGATTCTGAGATGGGTGTTCAGGAGGAATCTGTTAAAGCTTTGTTTTTTATTTGTGGGTTTGGTTCTTACAACGGTGTGTTGGTTCGGTCGGGTGTGATTGGGCCTTTGGTTAGGGTTCTTGAGAACGGGAGCTCTGTTGGTAGAGAAGCGTCCGCCAAGTGTTTGATGAAATTAACGGAGAATTCGGAGAACGCTTGGTCCGTCTCTGCTCATGGAGGCGTCTCTGCACTGCTAAAGATCTGTTCTTGCGGCGAGTTTAGCGGCGAGCTGATCGCTAGCTCGTGTGGAGTGTTGAGGAATCTCGTCGGTGTTGAAGAGATCAAGAGGTATATGATTGAAGAAGACGATACGATGACCACTTTCGTTAAGCTTATTGGGTCAAAGGAAGAGATTGTTCAGGTAAATTCTATTGATCTTTTGCTAAGTATGTGTGCTAAAGATGAGCAGACGCGTGAAGTCTTGGTTAGACAAGGAGGAATCCAGGAGCTAGTGAGTGTGTTATCAGATCCCAATCCGTTGTCCTCTTCTAAATCTAAGGAGATAGCGTTAAGGGCAATTGATAGCTTATGTTTCGGGTCACCCGGTTGTTTGAATGCGTTGATGAGCTGCAAGTTCTTGGATCATTTGTTGTATCTTTTAAGCAATGGGGAGATCTCTGTTCAAGAATCAGCCTTGAAGGTTACGTCTAGGCTCTGTAGCTTACCAGAAGAGGTTAAGAGGATAATGGGAGACGCTGGCTTTATGCCCGAGTTAGTTAAGTTTCTTGACGCTAAATCATTTGATGTAAGAGAGATGGCGAGCGTGGCGTTATACTGTTTGATCTCGGTTCCGAAGAACAGGAAGAAGTTTGCTCAAGACGACTTTAACATTGGCTACATTCTCAAGCTGCTAGACCATGACGATGGGAGAAATGCCAGCAGCGATTCGGGTAGCACGAAGTTCTTGATATCGATATTGATGTCTTTAACGAGCTGTAACAGCGCGAGGAGAAAGATTGCGAGTTCAGGGTACTTGAAAAGCATAGAGAAGCTAGCAGAAACTGAAGGTTCAGATGCTAAGAAGCTTGTGAAGAAGTTATCTATGAACAGATTCCGCAGCATGCTAAGTGGTATATTTTAATAGTTTTGTGAATTTTTTCTTTCTTTCTTGAGTGTATATTGTTTTACAAAGGTGTTTTTGTTAGTTCTCTTCCCACTAATCCCAATCCCATGTGACCTCCAAATTCAACTACAAGAATATTAATATAGCTTTAGAATATTTCTTTTTTTCTTCCTTTATTTTCTTCTTTTGTTATTCTTTCTTTTTAATTTGGTGAAATGAAAACAAAAAGAGTTTTTTTTTTATATTGTGGGTATCTTAAAAAGTTATCTTTTTCACTTTTTAATATTTAGATTAAAGATTCTTCTTAGAAGCTGCAATATTTTGCACTTTTGGGATAATAGTTCTCTCAATCAAATGGCATTAAACTCAAATTACTTAAGGAATTAAATGATTAAACAAAGCAGTTTCTTACCTTGATCTTACACCCTTGCAACTTTATTGCAGAAATGGCAATGCTCTTAAATAAGACATACGTTAAGAGCCAAGCTAAGAGATTTGGTTAGAAAAATGAAACTGAATTTAAGGAA
The DNA here is from genome assembly GCF_000309985.2 of Brassica rapa. Lineage (NCBI taxonomy): Eukaryota > Viridiplantae > Streptophyta > Magnoliopsida > Brassicales > Brassicaceae > Brassica > Brassica rapa. The sequence goes on along the minus strand of NC_024803.2, from coordinate 10,077,637 downwards.
TTGTTTTTCTATGAATGCATGTAATCTTGGAAGTATATATGGAAAAGGGGAAGCACATGGTATCAAGTGATAAAGAAGCATGTGAGGTTTGTGTAGAGATAGAGTGCTATCTCCCATGTACCACACTTCAATTATACGGAGAGAGAGAAGTGAGAGTGATGGATCATCATATGAGAATTATAAAAAAATGTGTATTTTTGTTACTCAAAACTTGTAGTGTTATGAGTAAGATTTGGAGGCCATGTGCGGTTGGTGGCACACAAATATGCTTATGGTAACACTTGTTCGGCTAATGGCGGCCTGTAACTCCGGGAGACGGTGGTCCTAAAAAAGACGGCTATTACAAGTTTTGGTTATAAGTTGGTAACTTGGTATAGTAGAAGTTGTGAGGATTAAAGTTGGCTATAACAAAAAAAAATTTCTTAAAACCAAATGCTTTTAACTCAACTGAAAAATATCAAAGACAAAGCCTAAAGATAACATGATCGAATAACGTTTGTGACAAAACTAATAATATATGTGTTGTGATTTTGGGATTGTGAAAATTACAGACTTAGTATTGAGTATTGGAATTGAATGAATATTATTGAGTAAGGAGCTCTGTTCTTATATGTACAGAGATGATCACAAGAAAGGCAAGGCAATATTCTAGGAGATACAATAGACTAATTACAGACTATATAGCCGTTGATAGACGTTAATGATTATACACTTTCCATACTCTTACACACCCCCTCAAGACGGACGGCCATTCGAGAGTCCGATCTTGACTAGTAGAGAATCAAACCGTGTGCGAGGTAATGGCTTCGTCAGTGCGTCGGCAAGTTGATCAGCTGAGTTGACGTGAGATACGCGCAGTTCACCGCTTTGCACAAATTGTCGAACAAAATGATAGTCAAGAGCAAGATGTTTCATTCTGGAATGAAAGACCGGATTGGCAGCAAGGTATGTAGCGCCAATATTGTCACAGTAGATGACTGGTTTAGTAGGAGATGGGGCTTCAAGCTCGGACAGAAGAGACTGAAGCCAGCAGACTTCAGCTGTAGTGGATGCAAGAGACCGATACTCTGCTTTTGTTGATGATCGAGCTACACCAGTTTGTTTCTTAGATGACCAGGCAATAGGGTGACGACCAAGATAGACTATATAAGCACCAGTGGAAGTATAGTCGTCTCGGTTCCCAGCCCAATCCGCATCAGTGAACGCGTGAAGACTAGGAGTGTTGTGAGCTGGAAGAAAGATGCCGCGTGTGGTTGTGCCAGCAAGATAACGAAGGATGCGCTTGACTGCTTGCCAGTGGTCAGTGGTGGGCTTGTGCATGAACTGCGACAGCTTATTTACTGGGAAGGAGATGTCAGGCCGCGTCAATGAGAGATACTGGAGGCTGCCGACTACTGCTCGATATTCTGAAGGATCAGCCAAAGGAGTACCTGAAGACAACGTTAAAGTAGTGTTAGAACACATAGGTGTCTTGATTGAATGACAGTCAGCCATTTTTGTACGATGTAGAAGATCTAATATGTAACGACTTTGATTCAAGTGCATTCCCTCCTTTGTCCTAATTACTTCTATGCCAAGAAAGAACGACAAATCATCTAAATCTTTTAAAGAAAAACGTTGAGATAAGGATTCGATAAACCGGGATGTATGAGAGGGACTGTTTCCAGTGATGATCAAATCATCTACGTAGACAAGCATGTAGATGAGAACCCCATTCTTGTTGTAGATAAAGAGAGAGGCATCCGCTACTGAGTTCTTGAAACCAGACTGGAGAAGAAACGTGCGGAGCTCATTGTACCATGCCCGTGGGGCTTGTTTAAGTCCATAAATAGCCTTCCGGAGCTTACACACTGCAGTGGGATTATCTTTATCAATAAAACCTGGGGGTTGCATCATGTAGACATCTTCTTTGAGATGACCTTGAAGAAATGCATTGTTGACATCAAGTTGACGCAGGTTCCAATTTTTAGTAACTGCAATGCTGAGAATGGTCCTGATTGTGGCCGGCTTCACGACTGGACTAAATGTGTCATGATAATCGACACCTGGTCTTTGAGTGTAACCCTTGGCAACAAGTCTGGCTTTGTAGCGCGCTATGGAGCCATCTGCGTTTCTCTTTATGGTGAAGATCCACCTGCAACCTACAACATTAACATGATTAGCTGCTTCAGTGAGTGTTTCTAAATCCCATGAATGATTCCCTGTTTGAGCATCAAACTCATCACTCATAGCTTTGCGCCAATGGGGGCTCTTGAGGGCTTCAGCAACTGTTTTAGGAATCTGTTCCAAGAGCGAGGTAGTGGTAGTATGAAGGTTTAGTTTCTGGACTGGTTTCCGGGTACGAGTACTCGCACGAGTAGGTTGAGGAAGTTGGGTTGAAGGTGGTATAGATGGAGGAGGTAAAGGAACATCGAGAGGTGGAGTGTTGCTGGGAGTGGTAGTAGCAGGAGGGTTAGGCTGAGGTGGGTTTGTTGCGGGTGGGGGTTCAGCATGAGGAACCGGTTGCGGTATAAGAGAGACAACAGGATGAGAGCGAGTGGGGACGTCTTGATCATCCTCTGTTGAAACTTTTGAAGAAGAAATAGAGAATGGAAAAACCGATTCATGAAAAACTACATGACGCGAAGTATAAATCCGTTTTGTTTCTCTATCAAAACAGAAATAGGCACTCTGTGTTATTGAATAGCCTAGAAAGACACAAGGTGTCGATCGTGCATCAAGCTTGTTAGATGCATATGGTCTAAGCCATGGAAAACACAGGCAGCCAAAGATCCGAAGTTTTTCATAATTTGGAACATGTCCATGTAACTTTTGAAAAGGAGTTTGAAAATTTAAAACCGGAGTTGGCATTCTGTTTATAAGATAGACAGCCGTAGCAAATGCATAAGTCCAAAACGATTTAGGCATTGAAGCATGAGATAACAGAGCAAGACCAGTCTCGACTATATGTCGATGTCTACGCTCCGATATACCGTTATGTTCTGGAGTATGCGGCGGACTTGTCATATGAGAGATGCCATGAGAAGCTAAAAAGGATGCTAACGCTATATATTCTCCCCCATTGTCAGTGTATAGAGTTCTAAGTTTGGTTTGAAATCGATTTTCAACCAAGACTTTGAATCTAGTAAAAACATCAGACACTTGGGATTTTTGTTTCAATGGATATAACCATGTATAGCGTGTAAAATGATCTACAAAGATAACATAATACTTGAAACCATCTTCTGAAATTTGTGGAGATGTCCACACATCTGAAAAGACTATGTCAAGCGGAAAAGATGATCGCAAAGTAGAATTTTTAAAAGGCAACTTGTGCATTTTATTAATAGAGCAAGAAGTGCATGGAGAAGCCATTAAAACACTAGATGTAGTAGGTAACTGATAAATAGAAACTAGTTTTTGAAGAATTGGAAAAGCAGGATGACCAAGACGCGAGTGCCAATCAGACATAGTGGTCTTGACAGCTGAAGCAAATGCAAGAGAAGGAGGTTTAGAGGTTTTTGAAAGCGGCCATGCATAGGTACCATCTTTAGGCTTGCCCTCCAGACGAAGAGCCCCCGTCTGCAAGTCTCTCACCTGAAAGTAAGTTGGAGTAAACGTGACAGCAACCCCATTAGTTGAGCATAATTGAAACACAGAAATTAAGTTCTTTTGTAACGATGGAACACATAATACACTATTAAGAAAGAAAGGTTTTGTATAAGAAGGAAGAGATAAAGAACCAGTGTGGGAGATGTTGAGGCCTGACCCATCACCAAGTAAGACACCATCACCGCCACTGTAAGGATTGTGGAGAGACAGATTAGCCAAGTCAGATGTCATGTGGTGGGAAGCGCCACTATCAAAGAGCCATGTAGATGCATCAGACATGATTGGTTGATTCATCGGAGAAGGCATGATTGCTTGATTAGCTTGAGGATGCCACGCCAGGTTGAGTTGTTGAGAGTTCCAAGACTGTTGAGGTCGCATGGCAGTCGCTTGTGGTGGCGTTGCTGCACCTCGAACAAGACGGAACTGTGGACAATACTTGGCACTATGTCCTTGTGTGCCGCATGCTTGACATCTGCCAAGATAAGGTTTGTTAAACCTTGGTTGGAATGTGGCTTGATTCCCTCTGTTCTGCGAATAGTTGTTGTGATTGTTGTTGTTGTTCTTCCAGTGAGAGCGTGGTCTAGCATCAGTAGCGTGTGCCACAATCGGAGTCGCAGTAGAAGAGTCTTTACACATGAGCATGGCCTCGCGATTAATGAGTCTTTCGTATAGCTCAGTGAACGGGATCGTAGTGTCACGGCCGTTGATAGCATCAATCTCTGGTTTGTACTCCTCAGGGAGTCCATCAAGAATTCTCTCAGTAACATCTTCTGGATCCATTGGCTTGCCGAGCAAGGCTAGCTCATCAACCTTGGACTTAACTAGGCGCAGATATTCACTAATGGTCTTGGTACCTTTGACAGAAGATTCAATTTGCTTTTTGATCTGGCGCACATGACCACGAGTCGGAATGCCAAAGGTAGACAGGAGAATAGTCCACACCTCTTTTGTTGTTGTTGCGCTGGAGACGACGGTCTGAACCGGTAAGGTGATCGCACCTATGATAGCGCTGTAGAGAAGCCGGTCTTGTCGCCTCCAAGGAGCAAACGCCGGGTTTGGTTGAGCCTCGCCATGAACATTAATAGTCTGAGCAGGTGCGGTGTTGTTATCATCAATAAAGTGATGAAGTTCATGACCCTCAAGAAGCGCACGGATCTGGCGACTCCACATCAGATAGTTCGTCGTGGTGAGTTTGGTCACGCTCGACATGTTGACCGAGAGCAGGGTGGTGCGTGGATCATCGGGATTGAACACAACCGTACGTTCAGCCGTGTGTTCATTCATTGTCATTGATACTTGGAGAGAAAGTTAGGTCTGAGACAAGAAGAAGAAACGAGATTTGGGAGAAGAGAGGCGGAAGAGAAAAGAAAAAAAAAATAGGTTTTCACCTATAGGGCTCTGATACCATATTGAGTATTGGAATTGAATGAATATTATTGAGTAAGGAGCTCTGTTCTTATATGTACAGAGATGATCACAAGAAAGGCAAGGCAATATTCTAGGAGATACAATAGACTAATTACAGACTATATAGCCGTTGATAGACGTTAATGATTATACACTTTCCATACTCTTACACTTAGGTCCACAACCGCCTAAGTATCAATTTTACTCTTACAACAAGTTTTTTTGCAAATTAACATAAACTGATCAGTTAACTAGTGCCACAACATTTTTTATCCTCATCTCTTACATATACGACAATGGACCTACTCATTTGGTGTACGAATTGGACAAAGATTTCCTCTGCGTTTTGTGCAGCCAATCATCCTGATTGCTTATCTATCTTCTGCCACTGATGAACATGAAATCCGTTAGAAGAAGAAGAAGACAAATCCATTGACTAGTTTCTTCTTTGTGTGGTCTGGTCAAAACCTTCTCTGAATTGGACTCTCTTAGAAGTCTCTATAATGAGTGAATTTTTTTGAGAAAATTATCATTTAAATCACCAATTTTTAAATTTGGTTGAAAAAAACATGAATTTTTTTTGGACCATTTAAAGCCTCAACTTATCTTGACTAATCATTTAAATCTTTAATATATTTTGACTAAGCCATTTTAAACACGCCGTTAATTTCTGTTAAATTAATCTGTTAATCAATGTAACGGCTTGTTTAAAACGGCTTAGTTAAAATATATTAGAGATTTAAATGGTTAGTCAAGATAAATTGAAGCTTTAAATGATTCACCAAAAAATTCATGTTTTTTCTTCAACTATATTTGAAAGTTTGGTAATTTAAATAACAATTTTCCCGAAAATATTCCAATGAGAATGTCACATAAATCCAATTTACATTACTTAACTGACCTCACAATTATGAATACCACGTGGCAACCCACGTTGAAGAATCAAATTAGGTAACAAAACTCATGAGGAAACACTTAGCTCCTTGGAAGATTTGTTCTCTTCAACAGAGAAGTTATCATTGGCACGTTGGAGTATGGGACCTCACATACGGTGACGAGCCTTTTCATAGAAGGCCCTTGAGAGGGCACTATTGTTACTGATCATTGTGAGATTCGCCGTGGGGCTGGAGACTGACCTTTCTCTGTTAGCCACCCAAACAATAACCCGAGGAGTGACTTTCTGGAACGAGATTCCAACATACTGATTCTCAAAAGTGTTGGTACTAAAGAAGCCTAGCTCAAAATATCCACCAAGAGAGAGTTTGCCATACTAACAAAGGACTTGATGTGGCTATAACCATATTTCAAGAAAAAGGTTGTTGTCAAGATCAAGCATACAACAATACCTTCTTGAGATTTCAACAATTGAACAAAAATATTGTTTTGGTGAACTCAAAGAAGTGAAATAACAATTCTACTTTAGTTTCATCTATAAACATATAACTAATTTGTCTTATCCTACTTAGGACACCCAAAGTTGAACACATCATAGTTCACAACACTCGACTTTGTCAAAGTACTTTTTTACTCTCAGGTGCATTGGAGTGTCAGCATCAATCAGCATTGAAACAATCCATTTCCCCAAGTCTAACCCATAAGTCAATTTTGTGTCAAAAACAAGAGTCAAAGCTCTCAGATTCAACACATTCTCAGTTTATATTAACATCAAATACCTTTACAACAATTTTCATTTGCAAAAAGCTATGCATTTTTATCGACCAAATATATCTGTTTGTGTTATCTCATTCACAGAATACATAGTCTTGGAATCTGAATCACTCTCTTGAATCTGCAATGCAAAAACCGGTTGTTTTGGTTCAGGAAGATCCATTTCTGTAGTAAGCATTGACATGACTTGTGCAATGTTGGGTCTATCCAACGCTTGCTGTTGAATACACAGCAAACCAATCTGAACACATCTCGCTACTTCCGTATCAGAACCTGAACTGGATATATCTTGATCCAGTAGATCCGCTCCACCACTTTCTCTCCAACAATCCCATGTCTTAACAATTTGATAGAACACACAGAAGTATATATAAGAATCTTGAAACATTTAAATCCAATAATATAAACTCAAGAAGCATAGAGAATGTAATCTTGCTTACATATTCAAGAAGACTCTTGCCTTCCTCTCCAATGGTGAAACTGGAGATCCTCTTTCCCGTTATGATTTCAAGTAGAAGAACTCCAAATGCATAGATGTCTGATTTCTCAGAGAACATTCCTGTCCATGCATACTCTGGAGACATGTATCCTCTGTTCATGTTGCCATACAATTATATAAGTAAAGGCTTTGATTGAGATTTGTTATAGATGTGTGGGGAGGCAGATACGTACAGAGTTCCAACAACCCTGCGAGTGTTGGCTTGGTGTTGTGTTCCTTGAAACATCCGAGCTAATCCAAAATCTGATATTTTTGGGTTCATTTCCTCATCCAAAAGGATGTTGCTGACCTTCAAATCACGGTGCACAACCCTGAGACATGAGTCACGGTGAAGATAGAGAAGTCCACAAGCGATACCTTGAATGATTTCAAACCGCTTGGGCCAATCAAGCTCAAGCTTTTTCGTCGAATCTAGCCAAATTAAATGAAAATGTGAGTGAGCAAAAGAGCATAATATGATGAAAAGAATAGGAAAGATGCAAAGGGACAGACCAAAGATAAAGGTGTTGAGGCTTTTGTTCACCAAGAACTCATAAATCAAAAGCTTTTCCTCTCCTTCGATGCAGCATCCCATAAGCCGAACCAAGTTTCTATGTTGGAGCTTAGAGATGAGTACTATCTCATTCATGAACTCCTGTTTTCCCTGTCCGGAACTGCTAGAAAGCCGTTTTATAGCTATTTCCTTCCCATCTTGCAGCTTTCCCTTTAAGCAAAGAAAGAGATAATCGGTCTAGTGAACAAGAATGATCATGTACAATTTGAATGTTAGCAGAGGAAAGAAAGTTAAATCTTACCTTATAAACTGGACCAAACCCACCTTGACCAAGCTTCTTTTCGATGCTGAAGTTATCAGTGATAGCTAGTATTGTTTGCATCTCAAAGAAGTATACATCTTGTTGTTTCAGTTCTTCCTCCCATGCATCTTCTGAAGTCTCCATTGTTGTAGGAGTTGAGTCTATGTAAAACATCCAAGTGTCAGTACTAAAAAAAAAAACAAGTGCAACTAAGCATCACAGAGTCTCACCATTTTGTTTTGCTTTGTGTCTCCTCCGCCAGAACCAGTAAGAGGCTAAAACCATGATCATGAAAACACAAACGCTGACAGCGCTAGCCACAATAATCTTGGTTCGATTGCTTCCACCTGAAAGATTCACCCGAAGAGTAAAGAAGCAAGAACATGAAGTACAAAGAGGCAAATACTTATGCTCTGTTACATTTCCTACCCAACTCAGAACTTGCAAGACGGATTGAAAGAACTTCTCCTCCAGCAGAAAACTGCATCACATCGACAAGCTCACGGTACCACACCAAGCATCCAATCTGATCAACGAAGGAAAACGCCATGCAAGAACAGTTTCCACGACAACGCTGGCTACACTCCTCAGCATTGATCAAGCTCAGATACTCATAAAAATCCGGAGGCTTTACATTTGCAACAACGTCAAAGACGTCTGCACCATTGCCTTGTGTTGTTGTTGTTACAGAAGAGTTCACACGACAAGACAAGTCTGTTCTTCTCACACAACCACCAGTCCAGTTCCTTCTATTCCACTCCTCATCTGATCTTGGTATAAACCCTTTCAAGCATTCACACTTTGGAGGATTAGATCTCACACAAAGCCCATAAGGCCCACATGTATTGTAAACATCACACGAGCTTACTGGTGCCTCAAAGTCAGTAACCCAACCAGAGCCATCGTGCCAACGAATCTTCAACGATCCCTCTGGTGTCAGCGTAGTGTACGACAAGTTAGAGTTTCTTTGTAATGAATAAGTCAAAAAGCCTGTCCCGGCTGACGCGTCTTGAGAAACGCTGAACTGGCTTACATGTGAGTCATCCATCTCCGGTGTGCCGGTGAACCTTTCCCTCGCCCATGGACCGCCTCTCCAGTAGGGTATTGTTCCTCTCATTATAAAGCCTTGTGGAGGTAGCTGTGTGGTAAGCTCAGCTATGAACTCTCCAGATGAAGGATCTGTGGGGCTTTTCCAGGAAGACAACACACGTTTGTTGTTATTAGGAACATTATACATCACAGATGATTGAGGTAGCATAGTATCACCGAGATGCTCAAAGCTTTGCCATAAGATTCTTCCGGAAACTGCATCAACCAGGACGAAATTGCCATTGTCTAAAAGCTCGCCGCGGAGTTCGTTAGATGAGAAAGTTTCTCCTATGGACCAGACAAGATCTTGTTCTTCTCCCTCGAGCAGGACAAGGCTCCCATTGGTGCTGAGAGTGAGATTCGCCGGTGTTTTTGTGACTGGCTTGTCTCTGTTACCCACCCAGACAACGACCTGAGGAGTGATGTTCTTGAACCAGACACCAACATACTGATTCCGAGAATTGTTAGGACTGAAGAAACCGAACTCGTAAGATCCGTCAGGAGAGCTTAGAGTTTGTCCTATTGACAAAGGGCTTGCTCTGGTTATAGCTGCATAGCCATAACTTGAGAATCTGCTCAACAAGAAGAGGAAGAAAGAAAAGAATAAAATATCAATATTTCTCATAATGATATACAAGAGCTCTTCTAAAGATTTCAATTTATGACAAAAAGCTTGTCTGCATAAAGTCAATAACAGAACAAACTTCCTTCGTGTACATCTTACCAGATACGAAACCTCTTGGATGCATCCATGGTCCATGGAGGCTAACTTATTTTATATATTTTAAATTATTATAATAAGCCCTCTAGACCGCAGTTTAAAAAAGACAAATCATAGACCACATTGACCTGTAGAATCACTATCTCTCCATTCACATTAAATAAAACAAAAGTGTGTCTATTTTTTAATTATTTATTAGAGATTTTATATTCCATGTTGCTTGTGCAGAGATAACTTTGAATAATCAACAACTACTTTCCATCTAACCAATCCCATGATAAACAAAGTATTCACATTCCATATCTTCTGCTTCTACTTGCAGCTAAAGTTGAGTAGTAGATTCATCGGTTTTAAAATAAAAGACCAATACCTGAAAGCGTAAGCAATGGAACTCGGTGATGAAATATTACCTGAAGATTCACAATAATGGAGGTACGACTTTTGAGGGGCGGCTTCCACTATTGGTCCCCAGGGCCAAGACTTTGAAAGTTGACATCTCTTTCATTGCATTTTTTTACAAAATATATTGTGATTATAAACTTCCACAGCTCCACATAACAATATACACCTGTTTTGAGCCAACGAAACATTTGTATTTAACAGCAATAAAAAAGTGAGATCTCAAAATTTTAGAATATACTATATACTAAGAGCTTATAGTCCTTGGATCACAGATTGTGTTGACTCATTGACAAAGATAACATCTTTAGACATCGACACATCGTACGTATCTAAAGCGTCACCCTTGAAACATTGCATCTCGTTGAGGCATTTCACCGAACACTTACAGAGCGTAATCTAGACGTCTGAAGACATACAAATTCCAAGCTTTGCTGATGTGGGCGGACCTGAAACCTATATAGTAGTGTCCCACCATATGGGTTTAACTACATCAAAGTCAAAGTCGACGACTTTAAAGCGAGCTGAGACACAAAGAGAATATGATCCAACTTGGAGATTAGCTAAGAAACGAAAGAATGAGAAAGAAGAATAAACACACTGGAAGAGGCAGAAGGTTAGACTAGGTTTAAAAGGAGTAGAAGACTCTATGTGCATCAGAGGGTTTTGTTGTTACACGTTTTCAGCACATGTGGACGTTAGGGTTTGTTAGATGGACTCTGTTTTTAGCCCGACATGATTGAAGAACAAATCCTTAACAAATGGTACGTATCCGAGATCATGCTCTTTTGATTCACGGAGTTGTAAGCTAAGTTTTGTAACAATGAGTTTAATTCACTTTTGCAATATCTCAATAATATTTGGTTCATGAATCTATACATAGTGAACTAGTATATATATATACTTATCGTCCTTGGATTACAGATTGTGTTAAATCATTGACAGAGAAGATATGTTTAGACTCAGACTCTGACGTGAACACATCGTTTAGAGTTTGCGCCGCAAATATAGGCTGCTTTGGTGTTGGAAGTTCTGTCGTTGAAGTAATCATGGACAGTACTTGAAGAGTGTTGGGTCTGTCCGAGGCTTCATGTTGGACACATAGAAGACCAATCTGAACACATCTCGCAACTTCGTATATGTTGCATGAGTCAGTAAGATCTTGATCAAGAAGATCCGCTCCTCCAGTCTCGCACCAAGACTCCCAGGCCTGAGTACAATAAGAATACATTTCATGTCTATATACTTAAATGATAATCAAATCAATCACAGTAAACATGTCACTTACGTATGCAAGAAGGCCTTTGCTCCCATCTCCAAAGCTGAACCTTGAAATCTTCTTGCCGCTGATGATTTCTAGCATGAGAACTCCTAGGCTGTAGATGTCTGACTTCTCGGAGAACAACCCTGCCCATGCATACTCAGGAGACATATATCCTCTGTGATAACATCAAATAGTATATTGTATATGATTATGAGTATGAATCCTTGTTAACCATGTTGTTGTAAAGAGAGATTCTTACAGAGTTCCTACAACTCTTCGAGTGTTGTCCTGATATTGTGTTCCCTGAAACATCCTAGCCAATCCGAAATCCGATATTTTTGGATTCATCTTTTCATCCAGAAGAATATTGCTAACCTTGAGATCTCGGTGAATGACCCTAAGGCGCGAGTCACGGTGGAGATAGAGAAGTCCACGTGCAATACCTTGAATGATTTCAAATCTCTTTGCCCAATCAATCTCCAGCTTTAGAGTTGAATCTATAGGCAATGGTATAGAATAGGTTAGTGACTATATTAGCATAAGATGGAAGGAGTTATGGAATAAAAGAACATACCAAAGAGGAATATATCAAGGCTTTTGTTCACCATAAACTCATAAATAAGTAGCTTCTCTTCTCCTTCGATACAGTACCCCAATAACCGAACCAAGTTCCTATGTTGTAGTTTTGATATTAGTCTTATTTCATTCAAGAACTCCCCTGTACCCTGATCAGAGCTACTTGAAAGGCGCTTAGCAGCTATTTCCTTCCCATCTAGCAGCTTTCCCTGGAAGAATAGTTTCAGATAGATATATAGAACAAGATACATATATACAGCAGAACAAAAAGAAGAAGCAAATAAAATAGAATGTCACATACCTTGTACACTGGACCAAATCCACCTTGACCAAGTTTATTTGAGGAACTGAAATTATCAGTGGCAGTTCTTATGGTATGCATCTCAAAGAAATTTACACCTGAGATATCTTGTGGTTCGAAATCATTCTTCCATGCATTTTGTAAAGTGTTGATGCCAACATGGGTTGGTTCTACAAGAAACAAATGTATTAGCTAGTGCTTGATATCTAGCAGTTTAGCATCCAAAGTCTTTGTGCTAAGTTTTGCAGTGTCTAACCTTTTTGTTTGGCTCTGTATCTCCAGAACATAAATGCGGTAAAGACCAAGATAGCGAAAATCGAAAGGCAAGCAGTAGTAGCTACTATAATCTTGGTTCTATGGCTTCCAGCTGAAATATTTAACCAAACAAAACAAAAATCTAAACTATGCTGTTACAAAACATTTAAACTCTAGAAGAAATGTGTTTCAGTCTTACCCAATTCCGAACTGGCAAGACGAATGGAGATAGTTTCTCCATTGGACATAAACTGAACTGTGTCTACTAGCTTCCCATTCCATACTAAGCATCCAATCCCACTTATATAGGCAAAGGCTGTACAAGAACAGTTTCCTAGACAGCCCTGGTAACACATGTCTGCATCAAGAAAGCTTGCAAACTGGTGCAGATCTGGAGTCTTTACATTAGTCATACGATAGAAGATGTCTGTGTCTCTGCCTTGTGTTTTAGTAGAAGATTTAGCCTGACAAGATAGCTGTGCACGTCTCACACACCCACTAGTCCAGTTCCCTTTCCTCCATTCCACATCTTTCTTTGGAACAAACCCTTTCAAGCATATGCACCTCGGGGTACTAGATCTCACACACAAACCAAAAGGACCACAAGTACCGTATATATCACATGAGTGTTCTGGTTCTGTAAGGTGATGCATCCATTTTTGGCCTTGATCCCAGTAAATCTCCATGTTCCCCTCTGGTGTTAGGGTAAGATAGGACAGATTAAAGTTTCTCAAAGTGGAGTAAGAGAAAGATCCTGTACCGGTTGCTAGATCCTGGACAACGCTGAATGGACTTACATATGATTCATCAAACTGTGGGAAGCCAGTGAACCTTGTTTTCGCCCATGGACCAGTTCTCCAGTAAGGCACTGAGCCTCTTCTTATGAGGCCTTGTAAAGGGACTTGTGGTGTAATCTCCAGAGAAAAGTTCCCAAGTGAAGGATCACTGTAGCTTTTCCATGAAGTCAGTTCCCGCTTCTTGCCATGGGAAAGATCATACATCAGCGTTGACTGAGGAAGCATAGTATTACCAAGATTCTCAAAGCTTTCCCATATAGTTGTTCTTGAGACATCATCGATCAGAACGAGATTTCCAGTGTCTAGAAGCTCGGCATGAGATCTGCTTGATGGGAAAGAAGCCTCTCCTGTTGACCAAATCACAGCTTGTTTCTCATCAACTAAGATCAGGCTCCCGTTTCTGCTGATGGTGAGATTTGCTGCAGAGCTTGTAACTGGTTTATCTCTGTTAGCCACCCACACAATTACCCGAGGAACTATTTTCTTGAACCAGATCCCAATATACTGATTCCCAGTATTGTTAGGACTGAAGAAGCCTAGCTCATAGAACCCACCAGGGGAACTCAGAGTCTGTCGTATTGACAAAGGGCTTGATGAGTTTATAGCTGCATAAACACAGGTTGTGAATATGGTTAGTAAGAAAGAGCAAGCAAATAAAACCATACCCATCTTTCTCTAGTGTTTTACTATTTTTTCTGTGGAAAGATAAGCAAACCTTCATGTGCATCTTCTTTGTTCAGACTGTTGCTTTGAATATAATAAGCACTAAAATATAACGTAATGACGTGTAAGTCAATGAAAATTCATATTCAACCAATAAAAAGAAAGTCAAATAAAAAAAGAAAAGACAAATACAGAGCTGGAAATTGCACCCATCTTACTGTCCACAAAGAAGTAAACGTGTACACATAAGTCAACCTTTTACACAGCAAACAAGTTTGGAGTTTTTGAAAATCTCCAAGAAGAACGTGCGAGTTAATATCTGTATGGGCTTTAAAAATCACATCCACTCGTGGTGACCGGCCTATTAAACCGTGCATCTAGTTCAACCATTTAATCAAATATTGGAAGATCTGAGCAGTTGAAACCATGTGTGCATATGTGTTTGTAGCCGACATCGGCGACTAAAATGACGATATAGCATTCAAAGTAACTGCGATGTGGCGGGACCTAAGTACAGACAGAGACATCGACTATCAGTGGTAGACTTTGACCAGCCGCAGCATAAATTCCCATGAACGTAAGAGGAAACGACACCACTGAGTCAAGATGCTTGAAAAAATCGTTTTTTCAAAATTCATTTTCACATTAACTATTAAGGACAGTATAGTTTGGGAATATTTTGACCAAGTCAACTCAAGAGTAGGTAAGAAAATTCGTTAGTTTATTTCTGTTATAGGAATATAATCTGTTTACAATCTACTGAAAAACACACAAAGAAAAAGTAAAAAAAAAAGTGTGTTTATCTTGTATTGTTGATCACCGAATACCTACTGTCCGTAATCCAAGAGAAGACGATAAGATGACAAGTACAAACTCTTTATTAAAACACCAATACAATACAAAAGGAAAGAAAAACTTTATATATTTATTTGAGAAGTGCTGAAAATAAGAAACAATGAGAAAGTTCTCATAGTTTCAAAAACAAGCTGAGCATTTTAATTTACAGAAGAACAGAAATCCACACACACACACACTTTCGGTTCCACAAGTTTCAAAATGACGCATTCATTACTTAACGCCCCTGGATCCCAGATTGTGTCAACCCATTGACGGTGATCACATCGTTAGACGTGGATTCTTCACCTCTACTGTGCAGTGCAAATATGGGTTGTTTTGGTGAGGGAAGAACTAATGTTGTAGTGAGCATAGACAGTAACTCAACTGTGTTGGGTCTCTCCACAGGTTGGTGTTGAACACAAATCAGACCAATCTGGACACATCTCGAAACTTGTAATGGGCAACAAGAATCAGCAATATCTTGGTCCAGAAAATCAACTCCTTTGGTTTCACACCAACATTCCCATGCCTGTGGTTTAGTTTCAGATCTTAAGAATATAAGAGCAAGAAAACTTCATCCGCAAGTTAATGGAAAACCTAAAAAGTCTTAAAACTTACATATGCAATGAGGTTATTTCCTTCTTCCCCATTGTTGAACCTTGAGATCTTTTCTCCACTGATAATTTCTAACAAGAGAACTCCAAATGCATAGATGTCGGATTTTTCAGAGAACACACCTGTCCACGCATACTCAGGAGACATATATCCTCTGTGAAAACATCAACTAGTTTAGTTTATGATTCAGATTATGAATCTTGTTAGTCTTGTTTTCAATGAACGGTTCTTACAGAGTTCCTACAACCCTGCGAGTGTTGTCCTGGAAATGGGTTCCTTGAAACATGCGAGCCAGTCCAAAATCTGATATTTTTGGGATCATTCTCTCGTCCAGAAGAATGTTGCTGACCTTCAGGTCTCGGTGAATGACCCTGAGGCGTGAGTCACGGTGGAGATAGAGAAGCCCACGTGCAATACCTTGAATGATATCAAATCTCTTTGTCCAATCAATCTCAAACTTTAGAGTTGAATCTAGACAATATTATAGAACATATTAGTGACAGTGAGACCATGACATTTTAAAGAAAATTTTAATAATTTTCAATTTTTTTTTTTGTATATTATCTCTTTAAATTTTGGAACAAAAAGGTTAACAATGATGTATACGAAGTAAAAGACTCACCAAATAGAAAAACGTCAAGGCTTTTGTTCTCCAAAAACTCATAAATCAATAGCTTCTCTTCTCCTTTGATGCAGCATCCCAAAAGCCTAACCAAGTTTCTATGCTGTAGTTTAGAGATTAGTGTTATCTCATTCATGAACTCCTCTGTTCCCTGTCCGGAGCTGCTAGACAGGCGTTTAACCGCTATTTCCTTTCCATCTACCAGCTTTCCCTGAAAGCAAAGTTGCAGATAGTCAGTCATCTATAGAAACACATAATACAAGCAAATAGTGAGCAACTAAAAAAAGAGTATCCCATACCTTATAAACTGGACCAAATCCACCTTGACCGAGTTTGTTTGAGAAACTAAAGTTATTAGTGGCAGTTCGTATTGTATGCATCTCAAAGAAATTTATGCCGGAGACATCTTGTGGTTCCAAATCATTCCTCCGCGCATCTTGTGAAGTGTTGATGAACATAAAATTTGGTGCAACTGGTCAATAGCGTCATTTATTAGTTTGTATCATTGTTTCATCCAACGCTGAACTTTCAGCACAAGTAAACAAATTAACCCTTAATTAGGAGGACATCAATCTTTAAGATAAACTCCCTAATAAATACTGCCTACTTGAGACTGTCCCGACTCCCATGGGACGTAGAATCTAGCAATTTGCTTTGGTTTTGGTCACACGAAAACAAAAAGACAAAGAAAGAGAGTGGGAGAGACCAAAATTCTAGTGTCTCACCATTTTGTTTGGCTCGGTATCTCCAGAACGTATACGCGGAAAAGACCAAGATCGTGAGTAAGGAAAGGCTGGCAGTAGCACCAGCAATAATCATTGTTCGGCTGCTTCCAACTGAAACATTCACCATAAAACAAAAACAAAAAAATTCATACCATGCGGCTACAGAGAAACAATATCATAAAATAGAAACACTTCAAATGTAACAAGTAAGCAATACTCATTATTTATAATATAACACATTATATACCTACCCAATTCTGAACTTGCAAGACGAAGGGAAAGAGACTCTCCATCAGATGAAAACTGAACCGTGTCTACAAGCTCCCGGTTCCATACCAAGCATCCAATTCCACTTATATAGGCAAAGGCTGTGCAAGAACAGTTTCCTAGACAACCCTGGTGACACTGTTCTGCGTTGAGAAAGCTTGCAAACTGGTACATATCCGGAGTCTTTACATGTTTCATATGATAGAAGATGTCTGCTTCTTTGCCTTGAGTCTTTGTAGAAGAGTTCGCCTGGCAAGAGAGCTGTGTATGTCTCACACACCCACTTGTCCAGTTCCTTTGTCTCCACTCCTCATCTGACTTTGGTACAAACCCTTTCATGCATACACACTTTGGAGTACTGGTTCTCAAACACAAACCAAAAGGCCCACAAGCACCATATAGATCACATGAGCTTACTGGAGCTGCAAAGTGAAGCGTCCAGTTTTTGCCATCACTCCAGAGGATCTTCATTTTCCCTTCTGATGTTAACGTAACATATGATAGTTTATAGTTTCTCAACTGGGAATAAGAGAAAGATGCTGTGCCTTTCTCTACATCCTGGACAACAGTGAATGGACTTACATATGATGCATCGATCCCAGGTATCCCAGAGAATTTTGTTTTTGCCCATGGACCACTTCTCCAGTAAGGCTTTGAGCCTCTCCTTATAAGGCCTTGTGGGGGTACTTGTGGTGTGAACTCCAGTGAGTATTCCCCAGGGGATGGATCGTTGTTGCTTTTCCAGGAAGTCAACACATGCTTCTTTCCTCGGGGGATATCATAAGACACCGATGACTGAGGTAACATAGTATTACCAAGATTCCCGAAGCTCTGCCATAATGTTTTTCCTGAAACATCATCGGTTACAACAAGGTTTCCGGTGTCTAGAAGCTCTGCATGGCACTTCTTGGATGTGAATGCTTCTCCTGTTGACCATATAACATCTTGCTTTCCGTCAAGCAAGATCAGGCTCCCGTTGCTGCTGATGGTGAGATTTGCCGCGGTTTTTGTGACTGGTTTGTCTCTGTTAGCCACCCACACAACGACCTGAGGAGTGATGTTCTTGAACCATACCCCAACATACTTATTCAGGGTGTTGTTAGGACTGAAGAAGCCTAATTCATAAACTCCGTTGGGAGAGCTCAGAGTTTGTCCTATTGATAAAGGACTTGATGTGTTTATATCAGCATTTCCACAAGTTGAGAATATAGATATTAAGAGAAAAAAAAGAAAGAAAACCATCGTTTTTCTCTAGTGTACTCTTATATCTTGTGGAGATTTTGAACATATGAGCACAAGCTTACGTTGATGAACAGAGATTAATAAGCCTTGATGGAACAAACACTTTCCGTGTTATCCGGGCATCGTACGCATTGACATTAATAGATTATGTTCTTTTATTGTCAGTGAGAATAATTATGAGTGTAATCTAAACATAAACATCAAAATAACCCATGTTGACATAGTTGACGTAGATATTTTTATGTTTCTTCACTGAAGATAGAATCTAACAAACGACCATAATTTTCTCATTTTGGTCTTCTCATAGTCAACATACACAACTAATAACTTTGCAAGTTTAAACATTTCCTAAAAGATAGATGTAGAAACTGCTTTTAAACGTCATTTTAGTTTATGTTCCATATTGGTAGACAAAGTTAAAAATGCAAAATGAATGTCTAAGACCTAGTGTTTCACCGAACATTTTCAGTGGTAAGATTGGGATTATGTAGATATTAACTTAAATCTATAAAGGGAGTGTATAAGATAAGAATACATGCTCATACATCAAAAGTTCAATGAAAACATAAAAAATATCATAAATTAGTTTTTAGATTGAAGAAATAAAACTTAACAAGCCAGACGTCAGAGGACATGCCGTTCAAAACCTTGTATATGTCGCTCTGATGAAATCTAGATAGATACCGAAAGTACAAGCAAAACTGTGGGCGGATTAATTAATTAAATACCCACCATCTGAGTCAAAATCAATGGTGTCACTGTCACTAAAGAGAAGACAAGACAACTAATAAGCTATAAAGATGCTATTTTGTATTAGCCTTATGACTTTACCCGGAAGAAAAACACTAATATACGACAGGCGGCTGATGAAAATTCACACGAAACACACTCACAAGAGTGCACACACATGCCCATGTCTCAAAGAAGAACAAAAACAAAACCCCACAAAACATTCTTTCTAATGCTTTGTTGACAGGAAATAAACGGTTTTTGGGACAACACAGTGATCATCCCATAGACTATAATAAATCATTGCTGCTCCATAGTGGCCAAAGTGGTGAACACTTTTTTTTTTTATAACTTTGGTGTGATTCTAAAGGCTTTTTAAGCCCAAATACTAAACACTAAGAAGCTCATAAAAATCCAAGTTTTCTTGCCACTTAAGATGTTTATGGATAATCAAAGAAAATCGAACTCATGACGGAAGTTTCAGCTGGAACCCCTTTACTACTAGGCCAAGACCACTTGGTGGACATGTAAATGCTTAAAATTATCATTAGTCACTGATGTGGTCTGACCATCAATATGTAAATGTAAGATCTCTCCTATTATTCAAGGTCACAATACAAAGAACTATATATACAGAGAGTCAGAGCCGTGCCTACTGAAGAATATTTGAAGCATCCGCTCCTGTTAAATAATTTTTACAAAAAACTATAGAGCATATAGTTATATTTTTATTTTATACATACATAAACAAACTTTTTTTATTGCTTCTTAACTGGATTACAGATATCAATTGATAACTAGCACTGTTTTTTCCACTTATTTTCTATAACTACAGCTTAGATGTTTCTAATCAATTTTTAAACATTTTATTTTTTTTCTTCTTCAGCTTTATATGCTTAGTTTACAAATTTACAAGAAACTATGTAAATAAAAGACCAATTTGTATGTTTCAGTTTTATATCTATAACTAAACATAAAATGATAATAAATTTTTTTTGTATTTTCTATCAAAACTTTATTTTTTAAATGATTATTTATATACTAGTTTGTCATAATACAATATTATTGATAAAAATATATTATTTATTTTTGCTTAGGGCATCCAAAAGGTTTGGCACGGCTCTGCAAAGAGTAGACATCTAGGTTAGAGACTAGGCCTGGGCATTTTAACCTGGACCCGAAGACCCGAACTAGAACCGACCCAAAAATACCCGACCCGGATCCTGACCGAAAATTTATAAGTACCTTTTGGGTCTAATTTTTTTGTACCCGAACGGACCTGGAACCGAAAGAAACCGACCCGAATAGACTCGGACCCAAAAAGAACCGACCCGAATAGACCCGACCCGATAAGAACCGATTTGTACCCGACTTAAAAACATGTATATCTAAAACTATAATGTTTTTGTGTTCTATTTTATATATATTATTTTATGATTTAGTTGAAATATCTTTTGTTAACAATATTTGTTATTATTTTGTAATATTGTTTAAGTAATATGAAGCTTTAAAATTTAAAATTTAGAGTTTAAAAATGTTTTATGTTAATTATTAATAGTTTCATTTAGGTTATTTTGTAAAATTTTAGATATATATGATAAATATTAACTAAAATTGATAGAATTTGGTATGTCATGTCTTTTTTAGATCCTAAGTACCCGAACCCGACCCGGACCCGATATGGACCCGAAAAGTTATGGGTATTTTATGAGTATTTTAATTATAGACCCGAACCGACCCGGATCCGAGAAGAACCGACCTGAACCCGAACCGAAAATTTCTAAGTATCTATTGGGTTTAAATATTTAGGATCCGAAAAACCCGGACCCGAAAGGAACCGGCCTGAACCCGACTCGAAGACCCAAACGCCCAGACCTATTAGAGACATTTATAGTTGTTTCTTTAAACAGAATTGAAGAATATTGAGGTAGTTTAGAAGATGATAACATGTATCATTGGCATGCTACGTTGTATCACTAACACGCCCTCTTAAGATGTGTTTGTTTTTTTTAGGAAAAAAACATTTCTCATGTCTTTCTCTACCTTTTTATTTGTTTTTGATATTTTATTGAGAAACTGCAATTGCTGATGGCCTAAAGTACTCAATTGAGAAGTTTAGAGATACTCACTAGAAAAAAGAGATACTCACTAGAAATTGTTTGTTTAGAATTTAGAGTTCTCCCCGGTAAGGTTGCTGTCAGAGATAGCACTGTTTAGAGCATCCACAATGGTGAGTCTCACCATGAAGTCCTTAGCATTATTATAATAAATTTTTTTTTTGAATAGTTAAGAATCCTAATCCAAAAGATATGTCCAATGGTGTTCTCCAATTTGGAGTCCTTAAAAATTTAATCAGAGTTTGATCTAAAGAACTTGTATTATATTCTATCTTCTTCTGTCTCCATATAGTCTTAGAGTCAGAATAGGATGTACAAGTTACAAACATATATGCTTATTAACTAACAAATTAATTTTATGTGTTTTGGTAGTAACCACTCATCTTCTTGAAGAACCAATGAAAGAGAATGATAGTAAGAAGAAAAACCATGAAGATGCAGCAAGATTGTCCACTTCCACGTCTTCTTCCTTCACCCGTTGTAGTGTCCCTTATTTCACTCCACTCCTCCTCCGTCAACCTTACTGGAACATTCAGTGCTGAAGAACTGCAGATTTCACATACACTACAAAGAAGAGAAACAGAGGTTTTACACAATCCATATGGTTACTAAGCTAATGAACTAAATAGAGTACCTGTTTCCTCTTAGCTTAAACCAAGCTTCAACGCAATGAAAATGGGAAAGGCCAAGCTCATTTTTGCATTTGCAACCAATCTCAATCAAGTCTACACTTACTGACTTGCCAGAAACTCTATCAGAATATTGATCAGAACCAAAATGACAAATCCTGCAGATTCTTTGTCCATTATCATTTTCTTCTCCTCCACCACTCAGATCAATCACATGAAACTCCTTCTCCTTTGCTTTTCTGAAGCATCACTCTCGTGACAGCTTACCGCAGTATCGTTATTCGCAACGAACTCGTGAACAGCATGAGCTGAAACGTTACTGCATCCAACACCATCTTTCCCGTGCTTGAATCATTCTCTTTTTGCTTTTCCATCAGTACATGGATTGAGACAGAGTCACTGGTCTTCCAATTGAGACAAGAGACTACAATCACAGCCTCAGGGACAAAGAGTTCAAGAATGATTGTATCAGACAAAGAGTTAAACATAAACCCAAAACTGAAAACCTGTAATAGCTAGAACATACTCAAATTATTGGTAAGCAGAGTCGTAAAGTACAATAAAGATCGAAACTTTACCAGAATCAAGATCCCGTAGAGTGACAAGGTTTCGTTTTTATTTCAGAAGAATGAAAATCAGACAATTGAATCTAAACCCTTTGCCGGAAACGGATGCGCGCCGCTACAAGTGCTCTCTAATCTGTTGCTCTTCGGTTTCAGTTTGTGTTTCTTCTTTCACAAGACCCCTCAGCTACGAAACACAAAAGCCTTCCAATCCATTTACAAGTAGCCACGTACCATAAGGATCAAGTCCTAAAATTCCTTAGCTACGTTACAGTCCTTAATTTTATTAAACAAAATATTATTATTATATGTGTATTTGCCTAAGATTAAGCGCTAAGGACTGGTGATGTTACTCCGTTGCGGGTGGTCTTATGGTATATGATTTTTTTCTTTCTCTTTTGCATAATTTAAGTACTTTAATTAACTTTTTCAAGGAGATTAACATAGCAGTGATATATTATTGGAAAATATAAACATCAGTTTTCATGTGTTGTATAATATTTTTTTTTCTGGAAAATAATTTTTTGCTAATATAATACTATATGATAATTCATAATTAAACATTTTATCTTTGTTTCAATATCATGTATTATTGATTGCTTGATTTATTTTTATTTTTTTTATTTTCATGTATGCATTTAACAAGGTCGTTATCTGCATGAATGGGTCAGCATGAGGAGGAGGAAAGGATTTGGTAATGTAGTTCAAGTGTTTCAGTTCAAAAAAAAAAAAATGTAGTTCAAGTGTTCAACTTGTAAATGAGGGATACGAGTTTACAGGAATCGGGCTCTTAACTGAAGGCTTTTCTCTTATTCTTTTTTTTTTTGGGTCAAAATCATTTTTTTTTGTTAAAAATCCTATTTGCATGACCGGCTCATATGGAAGGAAAAACATGTAACCGTCCCAAACCCAAACACATGTGTCCCCCGTAACTTGATAGTTAAGTGCCCAATATTTTTTTATATATACACATTTTTATATAGAAAATTTTAAATATTCATTAAATTTGATTTAAAAGGGGGCCTAAAATATTTTACATGCATAAAATTTGTATTTATTAAAACTTTTATAAAGATATTGATGATAAAAAATTCTAAAATATATTTAAATTTTAAATAAACATGAACATTAAAAGTTGAATTTTTTTTTTTGCCTAGAAGCTCAAATAAATGTTGAGCCGCCCTGCCTATTTGTTACTACAAAACCATTATGTTACTAGCAATGCCGTCTTCAAATTTTGAGACTTCAAGCAACTATAAAAGTGGCTATTTTCACAGAATTCTTATTATAATAGTTGTTGTTTTAGATAAAATAAGAGATATATAGTAATTTTCTTTAAAATGGTTTAGTTATATATTTTTGTGAGCTGAAAGCTGGTGCATCAAGCATTTCATATTAGAACCGGCAGAGGCGGCTCAGGGATTAGGGAACATTCGGTGTTGTACTAGGGGCCCATAATCTTTTTTTAGGTAAAAGTTTAATGACGGCTCAAAATAATTTCGAAGTTAGACAACTAGCTACTTCCACCTATATGTTGAACAGCTGGCAAAACGGTTTATTGATAAAGATATGTTTTTTTATTAATGATTACGGTTTAGCCTTAAGAAAGAAAAAATGTTTTTATATAAAATATATATAATTTATTAAGCATTTGAAAAGGAAATTTATTCTAGATTGAAAATAATGTTATAGAGCAGGCTAATATTACAAACAATAGTTTTTTTTTGAGAAATTTTATAGGATGATCCTAAAACCTTTTTTTTTATCACAAATATATCTTTTAAGAGATAAAATGACCAAAATATTTCATATTAAAAAGGTAAATAGACATTTATAATTTTAGTGTTAATTAATCTAGATTTATTAGAGTTTAGATTTAAAGAGCTAATCTAGACTTATTAGAGTTTATATTTGAGGAGCAGAGTTTTAGGGATGAGATTTTGGATTTTTAAAATAAGTAAATAAATACTTAAAATTTAAAAAATATTTTTAAAAAAATTCAAAACAAAATTTTTGAAATTAAAAAAAAAAATCTATTGTTCACCCGATCATTATTTGCAAATTGGTGAAAATGGTTTCGGAACCAGATGAGTGGCCAGCATTTACAAATTATTTGGAAGATGTCAAGATCCTCAAAGACATGTTCACCCGATCAGAGATCATCTATATACCAAGGACGCAAAATACAATGGCGGATAGACTAGCACGCAGTGTTAGACAGCCGTCGTCTTTTGTCGTTCACATGGATGCAGATCATCCAGTTTGGTTTATAGAGTCAGTATGAGTCTGTAAAAATTGATGACAAAAAAAAACTATTGTTTTAATAAAAGTTCGAATTCAAAACCTTATAATTTGAAAAATTATAAAAAAAAATTTCATGCTCATGTATTCCAATCTTTAAATATTTATGAGACTTTCATTCCCATATTTTCATGCAGTGAGCCTATGCTCTCTCATTTTGTTGTATTCAATATGTATTTCTATCGGAAAAGATCACCAATCCAAGACAAAAATATTCAGAGGATTCGTCCGACCAAGAAAAAATTGATAATTGTCAAAGTTGTTTTTTTTTTCTTGAAATTAAAGAACGTAGGTTATCGATTATGCATTATACAAAAGACTCAAAAAAATTTATTGTATCTATAAAGTAAAAGGTTTTTTTTACTGTTTAATAAAATCACTTTTGATTATTTTTCTTATTGTAGGCTCTTTTGGTGAAAAGAAACATTTTAGAATTATTTGAGAGAATTATTCTTTTCTTTATCCTGAAATTACATTTTAAACTTAAATAACTATTTAAAATGTTTTGAATTGGTCTGAGGTTGAAAGTAACACTAATGTTTTACTATTCTTAGAGGTTACAAAATTATTTTACCATGAAAAACAAATTCATAAAAATGTAATGTTTATATTTCTTCTTATTTTATTTATTTATTTTGTAATAAATTATAAAATAATATACGCTGAGAAATATGTACAACATGGGTTATTCGGGAGAATTAACAGTGATTTTGACGTAATTAAGCCTATAACAATTTTTTTAAGTTTTGTCCGGTAATGCCATTTTTTCCAAGTTGCCTGTGACAAAGAGGGGAAGTGTGAGGTCGCTAAGTGAGCACATGATAAAATATCACTGTTTAAAGTCAGATTACGCAAACACAACGACATTACTCAATTAATTACCCGCACACATAAGCCGCTGAATCAGTAATCGGGGTGGTTTAAAATAAAAGTGATTGTGAATAAAAAAGGGTATTCTATTTCTTAAATAGGAGACAGATGAACAACAATGTAAGAGGAGAAACAACCATCGAGTCGTCATCGATTACCTTGTTTTTTTTTATGAGCAAAACATAGTATGGACCCTCTACAAAATAATACATTAATAATCTATTATATATATATATATATATATTTTTTTTTTGACGTCAAAAGACCATTCTATTACTTAAACTTGAGGTGGTCTGGGTAACCAAACCGGAATAGAAAAACCAACAAAATGTAGCTCTCTATGGAACGATCTAGCAGTCTTAGCTAAAAAATCAACAATCTGATTGTGTGCCCGTGGAACGTGAATGATGTTGAAAGCTAGGAAACATATCTGTAGCATCTCTATCCTCTCCAATTCCGTCGAAAAGCTTGGCCACGTCTGAAGGTCATTTACCATTGCAATTAGTTCCTTATAGTCTGTCCCAAAGCTCCGGCAGGTCGAATGTTGCAGCATATTCTCCATCGTCCACTGCAGCGCTTCTACTTCCGAGTGCAAGGATGATTCGCGTCGGGGGAAATTTCTTGTTCCCATAAGTTGAGTGTTTCCAGAACTATCCATCCATGCCCATCTCCTTCCACTAAAATTAGCAGAAAATGTCCAAAATCCATCTATCAAGCAAATATTTCTCAAGCTTACGACTTGAGAATCCTCATTTGTATTATCTTGTGCCACTGTTTGTACCACTTCATTAGCATCATACTAGGTTCGGCATTCACTCTCTGCGTGTCTAACTAGTTCCAAAAGATCTCTATCTATTATATTTATATGCGTGAATTAGTAAACATGAATATCATATAAAAATATTATACATGGAAATAATAACGAATCTATAGATATAAGTAATATAGACTTCTTATAAATAGTATAGTTTTCACTCGTCCACGGTATATTTTTCACTGATTCACGGTATAACAACATTTCGGCAATGGGTTATTTTCAATAACATAACCATAATAAATTTTTGTTTGTAAATGCTTAGTTTCAATTAAAAATATAAACCCATTGATTCATAGCAGTGATACAACAACTAATCATAACACATTTATATATACTGGATAATCATATTCATGAAAAGCCTCTATGTCAAGGATCTTGATTACAAGATAGTAGGTCAAGACCATTACAAGAAAACTTTTTATTTTAAATGTATTAATTAGTGGAACTAAGAATGAGTAAATGTCAAGGAGAACAATGTATAACACTCTAGTTTTACAACTTCCATTACACATTGTTTCTTAACGCCCGATGATCACAGACTGTGTCATCTCATTGAAGGTAATCAAAGGATTAGACAAGGATTCATAATCTCTCTTATGCACTACAAATATAGGTTTCTCTGGTGATGGGAGGTCTGATTTTGTGGTGAGCATAGACATCAACTCAAGTGTGTTGGGTCTGTCCACTGGTTGGTGTTGAACACAGAGGAGACCAATCTGAACACATCTAGCTACTTCTAGTGGGTGGGATGAATCATCAACATCTTTGTCCAAGAGAAAAATTCCTCCATTTTCACACCAAGACCCCCATACCTGTTGAGTTCTAAAAAATATTAGCGCAAGACACGTTTTCAAAACCTCTCTGAAAATGTATGAAAAAAGCATTTAAAGTCTTACATATTCAAGTAGGTCTTTTCCTTCTTTTGCATAGTTGAATCTTGAGATCTTTTCTCCACTGATGATTTCTAACAAAAGAACTCCAAAAGCATAGATGTCTGATTTCTCAGAGAATATCCCTGTCCATGCATACTCAGGAGACATATATCCTCTGCACATATATCAAATAGTTTCACCAAATTTGTAACATACTATGAATCTTTAGGTAAGCATGTTATTGAAGTCAGACCCTTACAGAGTTCCAACAACCCTGCGCGTATTTTCCTCACATTGGGTTCCCTCAAACATCCGAGCCAAACCAAAATCTGATATTTTCGGGTTCATGTTCTCATCCAGAAGAATATTGCTGACCTTGAGATCTCGGTGAATGACCCTGAGGCGTGAGTCATGGTGGAGATAGAGAAGTCCACGCGCAATACCTTGAATGATATCAAATCTCTTTTGCCAATCAATCTTATGCTTTTTACTTGAATCTGAGCAATAAGACAGTTTAAAACACTATCAGTTAAATAGTTTCTGATATAGAATGAAAGAGGTAAGAGGAGACAAACCAAAGAGAAAAGTATCAAGACTTTTGTTCACCATGAACTCATAAATCAACAGTCTCTCTTCTCCGTCAATGCAACATCCCAAAATTCGTACTAAGTTTCTGTGTTGTAGTTTTGAGATGAGTACTATCTCATTCATGAATTCCTCTTTTCCCTGTCTAGAGCTGCTAGAAAGCCGTTTTACAGCAATTTCTTTGCCATCTTGAAGCTTCCCCTGAAACAGATTTAATTTTTGAGAGCATAAACAGAGAATACAAAAGAGCAAAGTGGAATACAATTCTCTGACCTTATAAACTGAACCAAATCCGCCATGCCCAAGTTTATTTGAGAGACTAAAATTATTGGTGGCAGTTTGAATAGTATTCATTTCAAAGAAACATAAACTTGAGAAATCTTGTGGTGTCAGATCATTGCTCCATGCATCTTGTGAAGCATCGTTTGATATTATTTCTGAAACGTTCCAAGAATAAATGAACAACAAGCCATATCTATAAATATAGCAAGGTCACCAGTGTGTTACCATTATGTTTCACTCTGTATCTCCAAACACAAAACACAGAAGAACCCAATATCACAAAAAGAAAAAGGCTGACAAGACTAGCAGTAATGGTCTTCTTGCGCTTATTTCCATCTGAGATACAAAAACAAATAAAACAATAAGCCATGATGGAACCAAAAAGAAGTTCAATGATGTAATCTTTCCCAAGGCATACCCAACTCAGAACGTGCAAGACGAATGGAAAGAAGCTCTCCTCCTGAAGAAAACTGCACTGTGTCCATTAACTCATGATTCCACATTAAGCACCCAATTTCCCGAATAAAAGCAAAGGCCAAGCAAGAACAGTTTTGGAGGCAACTTTGGTAGCATTCTTCAGCATCCAAATTTGCAAATTTGTAAAAGTCTGGAGGCTTTATGTTGGCAACATGATGGAAGACATTTTGAGATTTGCCAGTAGAGTTTCCATAACAAAGTAGTTCGGTTCGCCTTACACAACCTTCAGTCCAGTTTCCTCTTTCCCACTCCTCTTTATATTTTGGAACAAACCCTTTGAAGCATTTACACTTTGGAGGTACTGACCTAACGCACAACCCAAAAGGTCCACATAAACCATAAAAATCGCATGAATTGGCTGGACCCTCGTAGGTTACTTCCCACTTGGTCCCACTACGTTGAAACCTCTTCAGACGGCCCTCTGGTGTCAAAACTAGACGCGGAAGTTTGGAGTCTCTTCCTACAAAAGAGAAAGACACTGACCCGTTTGCATCCTGCGGATAGCTGAATTCACTTGCTAACGTTTCATTCATTAGCGGTATCCCGGTGAACCTTGTTTTAGCCCATGGACCGCTTCTATAATAAGGCTTTGAGCCTCTCGTGGTAAGCACCTGTGATGGCACTTGCGGTGTAATCTGAGTCACAAAATCACCAGGCGATGGATCAGTGTAACTTTTCCAAGAAGTCAACACCCGCTTCTCACCGGTCGTGAGATCACACGTCAAGGGTGAGAAAGGGAGCATAGTATCACTAAGATGCGCAAAGCTTTCCCATAGTGTTCGTCCGGAAACATTATCTATGACAATAAGATTTCCACTGTCTGAAAGCTCTGCACGAGAACTATTAGATGCGAAAGTTCCTCCACTAGACCAGACAGCGCCATGGTTTCTATCCAATAAGAGAAGAGTTCCATTGCTGCTGATACTTAGATTTGCCTTGGAGTCTGTAACAGGCTTTTCTCTATTGGCCACCCACACAACCACCGGGGGAGTGATACCTTTGAACCAGATTCCGACATACTGATTTTGGGAGTTGTTAAGACTAAAGAACCCAAGTTCATAAACTCCATTAGAGGAACTGAGAGTTTTTCCTATTGACAAAGGACTCTCTGTAGTTATTTCTCCATGACTAAAACTTAATATCATGGTGAACAAGAGAAAGAAAGCAAACCACGTCATCTCCATGTTCGTTCTTGCGTCTCCAAGAACGATCTCCTTCAGATTAGTTCAAGAAGCAAACATGTCAATAAGACCAAGTAAGCTATTCTTTAGAGAAATTGTGAGACTATTCTCAATCATCTATTTAACAATTTACTGAACCGCACTTGTTTTCCAAGACAATGCATTAGTTTATTTAGGATCAACTTAAACCTTATTAAATAATAATACGCAAAGTCATTGCCACGAAGAAGTCTAACTTTATACGGTTATACCCAATCAATTACGCAACGTTTGACCCGTATGTATTATAACGGACAAGTTATGTGTCTTTTATTCTTCCAAGTGTTAAAGGTCTTTTACTGCTATGGCGTGCACTCTTGCTACGAAATGTACACGAGAGAGACCACCATTAGAGCGAAGCTTGTGAACCTTTGAGAGATGATTCCATGCGAACTCTAAAAGTCTGTGTCAAGGATCTTGATTACAAGATATTACCTCAAGAACGATTCAACAAGTGATAATGATCAAAGCATTCAGGTCGGAAAAATAACTCTTACACCTAGGCTTTAAGAGAACGATGTTGAAACTTTTTATTTATTTCAAAATGGATCAAAGATACGAGAGCACCTCCAATATGGGTTTTTCTCATTGGAGCTCTTAAAATATGTACTATGTATATATCTATGTTTGTATATATTATATAAGTATAAGTATTTGTGGGATCCACAATTTTTATGGAACCCATAAGCAAAGGTTCTTAAAATTCTGTCTGTTTATGTTGTTGGGATGACTGCTGCCGGTGAAACTGTTTTGGCGGGCAGCTATATATAGGACTCAATCCCGAAAGAAAAACTATCCAGAAAGTTGAATTTCGAGGTTTCGGAAAACACCTTAAATTCTCTAAATCGTGTTATCGTTGTGTTTACACCTTTGTAGACCATGTAGAGGATCTTAATGTTGCAAAGTTCCTTAAGTCAAGCATCTTAGCTCCATCAATGACGCATCTCAGCTCCACAAGTGAAGAAAAGCAAAAAGACAACACAACATTGTTGGCAGTAGGGACAGGGACGCGGGAGGTATGATGATGGAGTCATGGAGGCAGTAGCTAGAGAAGATGAAGACGGAGGCGTGTGGAATGTTTAAGAGAATGAGACGATCAGTGGAGTGATAAAAAGAGTATAGTGGGAGGAAAAGAGAGAGATAGAGAGATACAATGAGAGAAAGACAGTGAATATATTGATGTTGTTTTCTACCCATACTAATAAGTCAGATGATTATATGAATAAATCAGTTGATAAGAGTATTAATCAATCTTTGACCAAAAAAAAAGAAGAGTATTAATCAACCAGATCCCTCTAATTAGTTGATTTTGAGTTATTTTCTTAAGATGTTTTGTGCTGGGTTTAAGACTGGATTTATTATGCTATTTTAATAAGAATGACTTTGAGGAAATATAAATATAAGTTAAAAGGAATTGTGATAGTGATTCACACCGTGAGGGAAATTGATGATATAAACACCCTTTTGATGCTCTTGCAGGCAACAAGTTAAGTTTGGGACTTGAATAACACAAATTCTTTGTCTTTTTAACTTTACCAGAAACAAGTTTAAGGACCACTAATTACAGAGAAGTCATGGGAACACTGAAAAGTCAACTAAAACATGAGCAATCCAAACATCTCAATTCTACAATTTCCATCAACCACCGGTTTTTTCAGATTCTGTCGTCTCGCTGACAGTTATCAACTCCCTAAAACGGGACTCATCGTCGCTCGTGTGCACAACAAATGTGGGTTGTTTTGGTGATGGAAGATCCGATGTTGTGGTGAGCATGGATAGCAACTCAAGTGTGTTGGGTCTGTCCCCAGGTTGATGTTGAACACAGAGCAAACCAATCTGAACACATCTCCCAACTTCTAATGGCTGACATGAATCAGCAACATCTTTATCCAAAAGGTCAATTCCTCCAGTTTCACACCAAGAGTCCCACGCCTGTTGTTTAGGTTTAGACCTTTAGATCTTTCAAAACGTTTTGAAACATTTGCAACTGCATGAGAACTTAAATTCTTACTTATGTATGCAAAAAGGGTTTTCCCTTCTTCTCCATAGCTGAACCTTGAGATTCTCTCTCCACTGATGATTTCTAACAGCATTACTCCGAAGCTGTATATGTCTGATTTCTCAGAGAACATTCCAGTCCATGCATACTCAGGAGACATATATCCTCTGCACATAAATTAAATATTTTTTAGCCAAAGTTAATATCAATTTTAACTTTAAATCATAGTTAAATATGTCTCTGAAATATATTCTTACAAAGTTCCTACAACGCGGAGAGTGTTGTCTTGATATTCGGTTCCTTGATACAACCGAGCCAAACCAAAATCTGATATTTTTGGGTTCATTTTCTCGTCTAGAAGAATGTTACTGTTGAAATGTGTTTCAGCTCTGGTCAACAAAAAGAAGAAAGAAGTCACGTATCACAAGCCACTGGTTATGTTGGTATATATTGGTTTGATATAAGTTGATTGTAATTTCCGGTTAAGTCCTTATTCATATAAAAGGATTAAACCGAGAGCTTTGGTACAAGTTGTACAGAGCGTAACAAACACTGTATCTCTTCTTTTTCGAGTGTTCTCTGATTTGAGAGAGAGCTCGATCTTCGTTGATAGTGGATTGCTGGCTCTGCCCAGCCCCGGTGATGTATAGCGGCTTCTCCACATCGGAGAAGTGCGGTGAACACCGGGTGAACAAAACCTCTTGTGTCCTTTATTTTCCTGCTTCGTTTTCTTTCGTACAAACTGAGAGTGAGAGTTCTTGAGCTGAGAGAAGAGTGATCATAATCTGAATCAAACACTTAGGGTTTCCGCGTAACAAGTGGTATCAGAGCCGTGGTTTGGCGATTCATAGGTTCAGTCGATTCACGGAGTTCGTGATTCCTCGAGGTGAAGAAATAGAAGGATGAATCAAGTTTCGTCGAAGTCAGAGACGGAAGCAGTAAGTTCTTTATCGGCTTCGATGGAGTATCCGATGAGCAAGAAGAAGTTCGTCGGTGAAGGCGATATCTGATTCGTTGAAGAGGTGTAAGTTAATTTCTTCAAGTCAGCTGTTCATAAACAAGAGAATCGACGAAATCGTTTGGTTCTGCATTATCGGGATCTGGAAGGAGGAAGATTCTGTGGCTGATCTTGGATTGATTCTTTATGGAATCCACAAGAAGGGGATATTTAGCGAAGAATCTTGCTGGAGAAAGCCGGTTTCTGGTTTTCTGGATATTTAGCGAAGAAGATTGGTTTTCTGGTTTTCTGGAAGATGGAATAAGCAAAGTCGTTGCTTACAGCCTGAAGTGCTACGAGTTTTGCGTTAAGTATCGCAAGTGGAAGTACAACAGACACTGGAGAAATCAAGATTCAGGAATCAATTTGATCATTGGTCACTAGACACAAAGGCTTGGAGAGATCTGCATATTTCTATGTGACTCCAAGGTAAAAGTATGAAACTGATTATTATTCATTAACCTTTTGTTTCTTGTTCTGTGATTGTCTTGGCAGATTCAGGTACAGAGAGATATCAATCTTGTGATGTGCATAAAAGAGAAAGGTCATGGAGACATGTATCTTTTATGGAGGTTTGCTGCTCATATTGAATTGCTATGAACTGATATAAAGTCATATATATATGTATTGTAGTACATGTTGTTAGATAACCTGTTGGAACTTCTTAGAAATTTTATGTCTAGGGGACGCCTTAGGAGTAAAATTTCTTATGTTAATGACTGGTTTGACACTATTTGAGGCTTTAGGAACTCAGGGAAGAATTGCAGCTAAATGTGAATCTAAGACAGGGAATTATTTAGAACAAGAAAGGTTTAATAGATCTATAGTTTCAAAGTTATTTTGGCTGAGGGTTAATAAGTCAAATGAATGAACTTGTGTGGTGATGATCATGTTCTTGGTAGAATCTTTGTGTTGTCTCTGTACGTAAGAAAGTTTCAGGTACTTGGCAAGTCTCACATCAAGTTACATGAAGCTGGTTTGCTCAGGACAGTAATATTGCGGGTCTTAGCATGGATGAAAAACAGTTCTTTGCAGTGATTATTGATGTGAACTTGAGGCGGTATAGTAGACTGGAAAGATACTTAAAGCTAGTTGGTATATCAACACCAACAAGTGATCGTTGTGAAGCTGTTCTGGGTGATACAGAGGCTGCTCAAGTATTTGGTGTTTCAAGCTCAGATTATACTGATGCAGTTAAAGCTTCGGGGTTTACAGCTTGTGATGATCAAGGTTTATTTAAGATCATCAGGAAGGAAGCAGCAAGAAGAAAATACAAAAGAAAGAAATTGGATAAAGTCTCTTGTATTGGTGTGAAGCTTCCTGAAATTTTCAGAGATCAAGATATTTGTGTGTGCTACAACCAGTTGTGTGCTGGAACAGATGGTTCGTGTGATAAGAACAATTGGGAACTTTTGTGAGGTCTTGTACGTCATTGAGGCATACACAAGTTGGAGTTCTCAGTGAGAAAAATAAGCTTCGGAAATGGTTCAAAGTTTCTGCAACAGGAGCATGTGCAACAATTGAAGAAAGTCTTATTCAGTGGATGTTAACTACGAAGTGGTGATTGGCAGTGGAGGTTGCATATTCTGTGTGGAGGTTTCTCAGTTTTATCATGCAATGGGATATGCCATAGTAGTGTGTCGAAAGTCTTTCTAATATTGGGTGTTAGACGGCGTGTCTTGTTTGTTCGAACTATCAGTTTGTCCAAACAACGGTACACATTTGGTATATGTCGGTTTTGATGAAGAAGAGGTCAAAGGTTTTTTTGGTTTCAGGTCTGAGGTGGAGATTGATGAAGAAATCAGTCTTAAGGTTGTCTACAATCAGAATGTGTGAAAGGCTCCAAGCTAAATGCTTAATGAAGGATAAGGTGGCTCGTGATGTTTCTTCAAGTACATCAAACAACTTGATGTGGGTGCAGAGTTTGGAGAATTAAATCTAAGTGAGTGAAGCTAAGGTTGATTTAAAAATAAGCAAAGGAGTGTTCTTTATCTTCTGGTACAAGATAAACTGAAGTGGCTGCAAGATGAAGAATGGTGTGTTTGGGACTGATATCCAGTACAACATGGAAGCTATTCATTCAGCCTGTTACACCAGGGTTTATAGTGGTCAAAGTGACAGTGAATGGATGTTCAGCTCAATTAAGTTTGCAGAGACATGGAACTTCTAAATGATTGTTTGTTCAGGTGGAGCTATCAATATTATGTAATGAGTGATGCATCCTCAGAATATGGGTTCTTGGTTCCTGGTGGAGTGTCACATTCTTGTTTAGAAAATGTCTGGGTTGCTTCAGATAAATCAGTTGGTCTGGTTATGTGATCTGGTTTGTTCAAGACTAGGAGTTGGATGGAAGTTGTTTACTGTGAAAGTTGAGGCTCGTGGGTGTTCAGTGTCTTGAGAAGACAAAAGGTAATCAAGATCGTGTTAGTGTAAGATATTCAAGCATGGACTGGTCTCATTCGATGACCAAAAGGTATGTCTTGTTGAGTTCGAGAAGGAACTTGTGGATTTTGATAGAAGTATGGAGATACAAGTTGCAAGTTCTCTAAAGTTTCAGAGCAGATACTAGAGTATGAGCTTGAGATGAGGATAATTTGAAGTGTTCAGTGGGATCTCTGAAGAGATATTGAGGGAATAAATTCCACGTTAGCATGAGCGAATGCAGGTCAGAAACTTCAAAGTAGCTGGAAGCTGTTATGTATTCATCATAGTGAATATGCCATCTCAAGGCTGGAGATGAAACTAAAAGAAAAATCTCAGAAGAAGACGAAAAATGCATGAGAGATCAAATTGCATTTGAAGATAACGACTAGACGTGTTCTAGTGTCGGCATCATAAGAAGGCTTAGGGATCATCTCAGGGATCACTTACATAACAGTCAAGTGATGAATTCAGAAGTATCAGAGGCACAATACAAGTGAAGCTGATTGGTTATAAAGAGATTCAAGTCAAGTAGTATCTGGTAAAGATACATGAAGCAAGTTTTATGGTGGAGACTGCATATGGGAGAATGTATTGCAGGATACTGTTACAGCTCAAGGTCATCATGGATTCTAGATGTGATGTAGAAGCGGCTGGAAGGAGTTGTCTCAGGATATGAGACAGAGTATATGAGTGCTAGTAGTGGGTTCCAAAGCTGCTAGTGGGTTCTGTTTTTAACAGGATGATTGAGAAATCAAAGTGTTCAAGGTTATCTGGTTAGACAGGTTGTTGTAAAGGTGGATCTCAGGTTTCTGCAGTGGTGTCAGCTGTTGGTGAGATTGGTTACAGGGTAAATGGAAGAGTTTCAAGATAGAAACTTCAACATTTGGTGTTCTTTGCATCTGGTTCTAGTGGATTTAAAGGGTTTTGGTCTACATGCGCATGAGGAAGAAACCTAGAAGCTAGCAAGGTGATGTCAAAGGGATAAGTGAGTTTCAGTCACTGCAACAGGTCTGTGGTATTGACAGAAACTACAGAGGATACTGTGTGATTGGAGGGAGAGTTCATGAGTTGGTGGAGCTTATGGAGAATTCTGTTGTGATTAACAAGTTCGATCAAACAAACGTAACTTGTTAACGGGAGTTGCTGAGTGGTTCTCGCAAGTATTCAAGCTACAGCAGCATGAAGAAATCAATGGAGAGTTTTGCTAAAATACAAGTCAGTGTTAAAGCTGGTGTATAACTCAATAAAGGATTGGAGTGTTAGCGACACAGAAAATCAGTGCGGAGTTGACGTTCACAGAGAAGGTCTCGCACGTTCTATTCATTGATGGCGCTTCTAAAGGTCTACCGGTTAGCAAGCTCAGTGACGTGTCAGACTTGCTCAAGGGTGTAGAAGCTTGAAGGAGCTTAAGGCTCTGTTGCTGGAGGTGTAGATTCCAGAGAAATCCACAGGAGATCACGAAGATGTTTTAACACAAGAGATGAAGTTGTTGAGAGCTAAAACAAGGTGGAGAATGTTGAAATGTGTTTCAGCTCTGGTCAACAAAAAGAAGAAAGAAGTCACGTATCACAAGCCACTGGTTATGTTGGTATATATTGGTTTGATATAAGTTGATTGTAATTTCCGGTTAAGTCCTTATTCATATAAAAGGATTAAACCGAGAGCTTTGGTACAAGTTGTACAGAGCGTAACAAACACTGTATCTCTTCTTTTTCGAGTGTTCTCTGATTTGAGAGAGAGCTCGATCTTCGTTGATAGTGGATTGCTGGCTCTGCCCAGCCCCGGTGATGTATAGCGGCTTCTCCACATCGGAGAAGTGCGGTGAACACCGGGTGAACAAAACCTCTTGTGTCCTTTATTTTCTTGCTTCGTTTTCTTTCGTACAAACTGAGAGTGAGAGTTCTTGAGCTGAGAGAAGAGTGATCATAATCTGAATCAAACACTTAGGGTTTCCGCGTAACAAGTGGTATCAGAGCCGTGGTTTGGCGATTCATAGGTTCAGTCGATTCACGGAGTTCGTGATTCCTCGAGGTGAAGAAATAGAAGGATGAATCAAGTTTCGTCGAAGTCAGAGACGGAAGCAGTAAGTTCTTTATCGGCTTCGATGGAGTATCCGATGAGCAAGAAGAAGTTCGTCGGTGAAGGCGATATCTGATTCGTTGAAGAGGTGTAAGTTA
The DNA here is from genome assembly GCF_000309985.2 of Brassica rapa. Classification (NCBI taxonomy): domain Eukaryota; kingdom Viridiplantae; phylum Streptophyta; class Magnoliopsida; order Brassicales; family Brassicaceae; genus Brassica; species Brassica rapa. The sequence goes on along the minus strand of NC_024803.2, from coordinate 10,040,246 downwards.
ATTTCTTCAAGTCAGCTGTTCATAAACAAGAGAATCGACGAAATCGTTTGGTTCTGCATTATCGGGATCTGGAAGGAGGAAGATTCTGTGGCTGATCTTGGATTGATTCTTTATGGAATCCACAAGAAGGGGATATTTAGCGAAGAATCTTGCTGGAGAAAGCCGGTTTCTGGTTTTCTGGATATTTAGCGAAGAAGATTGGTTTTCTGGTTTTCTGGAAGATGGAATAAGCAAAGTCGTTGCTTACAGCCTGAAGTGCTACGAGTTTTGCGTTAAGTATCGCAAGTGGAAGTACAACAGACACTGGAGAAATCAAGATTCAGGAATCAATTTGATCATTGGTCACTAGACACAAAGGCTTGGAGAGATCTGCATATTTCTATGTGACTCCAAGGTAAAAGTATGAAACTGATTATTATTCATTAACCTTTTGTTTCTTGTTCTGTGATTGTCTTGGCAGATTCAGGTACAGAGAGATATCAATCTTGTGATGTGCATAAAAGAGAAAGGTCATGGAGACATGTATCTTTTATGGAGGTTTGCTGCTCATATTGAATTGCTATGAACTGATATAAAGTCATATATATATGTATTGTAGTACATGTTGTTAGATAACCTGTTGGAACTTCTTAGAAATTTTATGTCTAGGGGACGCCTTAGGAGTAAAATTTCTTATGTTAATGACTGGTTTGACACTATTTGAGGCTTTAGGAACTCAGGGAAGAATTGCAGCTAAATGTGAATCTAAGACAGGGAATTATTTAGAACAAGAAAGGTTTAATAGATCTATAGTTTCAAAGTTATTTTGGCTGAGGGTTAATAAGTCAAATGAATGAACTTGTGTGGTGATGATCATGTTCTTGGTAGAATCTTTGTGTTGTCTCTGTACGTAAGAAAGTTTCAGGTACTTGGCAAGTCTCACATCAAGTTACATGAAGCTGGTTTGCTCAGGACAGTAATATTGCGGGTCTTAGCATGGATGAAAAACAGTTCTTTGCAGTGATTATTGATGTGAACTTACAAAGTTCCTACAACGCGGAGAGTGTTGTCTTGATATTCGGTTCCTTGATACAACCGAGCCAAACCAAAATCTGATATTTTTGGGTTCATTTTCTCGTCTAGAAGAATGTTACTGTTGAAATGTGTTTCAGCTCTGGTCAACAAAAAGAAGAAAGAAGTCACGTATCACAAGCCACTGGTTATGTTGGTATATATTGGTTTGATATAAGTTGATTGTAATTTCCGGTTAAGTCCTTATTCATATAAAAGGATTAAACCGAGAGCTTTGGTACAAGTTGTACAGAGCGTAACAAACACTGTATCTCTTCTTTTTCGAGTGTTCTCTGATTTGAGAGAGAGCTCGATCTTCGTTGATAGTGGATTGCTGGCTCTGCCCAGCCCCGGTGATGTATAGCGGCTTCTCCACATCGGAGAAGTGCGGTGAAAACCGGGTGAACAAAACCTCTTGTGTCCTTTATTTTCTTGCTTCGTTTTCTTTCGTACAAACTGAGAGTGAGAGTTCTTGAGCTGAGAGAAGAGTGATCATAATCTGAATCAAACACTTAGGATTTCCGCGTAACAGTTACTGACCTTCAGGTCTCGGTGAATTACCCTAAGGCGTGAGTCACGGTGGAGATATAGAAGTCCACGCGCAATACCTTGAATGATATCAAATCTCTTTGGCCAATCTATCTCAAGTCTTTTTCTTGAATCTGTGCAGTAGTACAGCGTAAAAACTATCAGATAAAGTGTTGTACACATTTGATCAAAAAAAAAAAAGTGTTGTACACAAAGAGAACTGCTAAGAGGAAAGGAATGAGGCAAAAAAAAAAACCCACCAAAGATAAAGGTGTTGAGGCTTTTGTTTACCATAAACTCATAAATTAACAGCTTCTCTTCTCCTTCAATGCAGCATCCCAGAACCCGGACTAAGTTTCTATGTTGGAGTTTGGAGATGAGTACTATCTCATTCATGAACTCCTCTTTGCCCTGTCCAGAGCTGCTAGAAAGCCGTTTTACAGCGATTTCTTTTCCATCTTGCAGTTTTCCCTGAAACAAGTTGCAAATGTCATCACAAGAAAATAGAAAAAAAGCAAAGAGGACAAAAAGTTTCTGACCTTGTAAACGGAACCAAATCCACCTTGTCCAAGTTTGTTTGATGGACTGTAATTGTTGGTAGCAGTTAGTATGGTATTCATCTCAAAGAAATCTAAACCAGGGACATCTTGTTGTTTCAAATCATTATTCCATGCATCCTTTGATATATGAGCTGAAATTTTAGTTAGAGGTGGTGTGTTAGCGCGTAACATCTAGTAATCTAGCCAACTGTGGTGTGTTAGCGCGTAACATCTAGTAATCTAGCCAACTAAGCATATTAAGATTTATTTACCACAAGGTGAAACGAAGGCACCAAAACGATCATATTATAGTGTTTCAATTTAGTGTATCGTTTAAAAGAACAAATCTCAGTGTTCTGATTTAGTGTATGGTTGATGTAGCAGACCCTACGATCGTTCTGTTTGATTAATAAAGTCATGAATGTGTTACCAATATGTTTCACTCTGCATCTCCAGAAACCAAATGCAGCAAATCCCAAGATCACAAAAACGGTAAGGCTCACCGAAGTGGCAACGATGGTCTTCTTGCGCTTATTTCCACCTGAGAAATATAGGACAATATATAAATGATAAGTCTTGCTATTATCATAGAGTAGAAAATAAAATTACAAAAGAAAAATAAGGTCTTTGAATTGTCATCTATGCCATACCAAACTCAGAATGTGCAAGACGAATGGAAAGAGTCTCTCCTCCCACAGAAAATTGCACAGCGTCCATTAGATCTTGGTTCCATTCTAAGCACCCTATTCCATTAATGTAAGCAAAGGCCAAGCAAGAACAATTTTGGAGGCAACTTTGGTAGCAGTCTTCAGCATCCAAAGTATCTGAAAATATGTAAAAGTCTGGAGGCTTTATGTTGGCAAGAGCATGAAAAACGTCCGCAGCTTTTCCGGTAGAACTTCCCTGACAATCTAGTACGGTACGCCTCACACAACCACCAGTCCAGTTTCCTCTTTTCCACTCCTCGGTGTATTTTGGTACAAACCCTTTGAAGCATTTACACTTTGGGGATGGTGACATAACACACAACCCAAAGGGTCCACATACATCATAAAAATCGCATGAATTTGCTAATGGAGCCTCATAGTCTACTGCCCAGTCAGTCCCATTATGATGAAAAATCTTCAGTGAGCCTTCTGATGTTGTTGTTATACGTGGAGGTTTGGAGTTTCTGTCTAAATAAGAGAAAGATACTGACCCGTTTGCGTCTTGCTGAAGACTAAATGGACTTGTCAATGATGCATCCATCACTGGTATCCCGGTGAACCTTGTTTTAGCCCATGGACCGCTTCTCCAATACGTCGTCGAGCCTCGCATAGTGGTGGCACTTGTGGTGTAACCTCACCCACAAAGTCGCCAGGAGAGGGATCAGTGTAACTTTTCCAAGAAGTCAACACCCGCTTCTCACCGGTGGTGAGATTATACGTCAGGGTTGAGAAAGGGAGCATAGTATCACCAAGATGATCAATGCTTTGCCATATAATTCTTCTCGAAACATTGTCTAATATTACCATAAGGTTTCCATCATCTGACAAAGTTGCGCTATACTCGTTAGATGCAAAATTTTCTCCAGTGGACCAGACAACACCATGTTTGCCATTATACAAGAGAAGGCTTCCGTTGGTGCTGATAGTTAGATTTGCCGTGGAGTCTGTAACAGGACTTTCTCTATTGGCCACCCATACAACGACCCGGCGAACAGGATCCTTCAACCAGATTCCAACATATTGATTTTGGGAATTATTAGGACTGAAGAACCCCAACTCATAAACACCATTGGACGAGCTGAGAGTTTGGCCTATTGACAAAGGACTTGTTGGCGTTATTGCTTCGTAGCTCAAACTCAAGAACATTGTTAACAGAAGGAAACAAGCAAAGAAAGACGGTGTCATCCCCATTTGCGTTGTTGTGTCTCCAAGAACGATCTCCTTTTCATTAGTACACAAGAGAAAGTAAGGCAAGAAAACAAAGTCAAGGACTTAATTATCATTATTCTCAAGAAACTCTCGCCGTTGTTGACCCATCTTCCAAGATTCTGCATTAGTTTATTCAAGATCAACTAAATCTTTGTTTTCTTGTACAATTAGTAAAAAATGAAATGCTTATCTATACATGTTGGCTCCAAATAATTCGAGTCTTTTACCCACTTGACCTCATTGTGTCACTTTCATGACCTTTTAAAGTCGCTGAGTTCCGAACCAATAGCAAAGAGTTGTCAACACTCTCATCCAATCAAAAGATGAGAATTGTAAACCCCATCCTTTTAAAGTGTGAACCAAAAAAAAAAAAAATCCACCCAATAAACCACGCACAGTTGACCAGAATAAGCGAGAGATTTAATCTAAACAAAGGGAGCATTACTGTGAACTAATATTAAGGCTTACATCTCAATATTAAGTTGCTAAAATTTCTATAACCGTGAACTAATAAAAAGAAAATAAACATTAGATTTTTCTTTTCCGCATCTTATTAAGAAATGAAGAATTAATACGTGTTTGAAATTGTAAAAGGTTGTCTCTTTAAGAGAATAATCGTTTCGTAACGCCCAAGGATCACATGGTTAGTCATTTTATTTAGTACAGTTTGGCATTCATGCTGAAGAAACTTCTCTGTTTTAGCCAAAAATTAAAACCAAATTAAAAGTTGGGATCAGTTGGTTAAAGGGGCTGCTTACAACAAGATCTGTTACAATTCAGTTAAAAGCAAAACAGATATAAAAGGAAGTGTGAAGAAGAAACACCAACATTAGAGATGTTGTTGGATCTCGGATCCACTCAAAATTTAAGATTAGGGTTTCAATCTTATGTAACGAATAAGGAACGAATAAATGGACTCTTTTATATGATTTAAAAGTGAAAATGGTTTTATTTAGTATGAATGATGGTACAACAGAAATGAAACAACGTATATATTTTGTCTTATATCCAAATAAAAGAGAGTACAAAGTTCAAGTTATAAGGAGTTCGAAAGAGGCCAAGATCTATTTCTCCATCTTCTTTCTCCTCCTTTTATAGCTGGTCCTGAACGAAGCGTAATGACAGCTTGATCTCCGGCGTGATGCGATACCATTAATGCATCCTTAATTGCTACCTTCTTCTTCACACTATTGGTTGACCTATTAATGCTGGTACTGACACTCGTGATGAGCCTCATGTTTTTTTTTTTTTGACTAAAGCCTCATGTTCATCTATGGTTTGTCAGTTGTCACTAATCTAATGGGTTTTCGAGTTGTTGGGCCGGATCTTCAAAGCGGATTTGGAGAGGGGTAAAACCCACCTTAATCAATAGCCTGATATGCATCAAGGTTCTCGGTCAAGATCGATTCAACAAATGATAGAGATCAAAGCATTCAAGCCGGAACATTTAGGCTTTAACAGAAACAATGTTAGTAACCACTAATTTAAACTCCTTATAAATATTTTAGAAATGAAGAATGAGAAAGTTGTCAGCACAATTCCCATCACACATTGTTTCTTAGCGCCCAAGGAACACAGATTGTGTCATCTCATTGACGGTGATCAAAGCATTAGGCATGGATTGGTCATCTCTTGTGTGCACTACAAATGTTGGCTGTTTTGGAGGTGGGAGATCTGATGTTGTGGTGAGCATAGACAGCAACTCAAGTGTGTTGGGCCTGTCTGCAGGTTGGTGTTGAACACAAAGAAGACCAATCTGAACACACCTTCCAACCTCACATGGGGGACATGAGCCAGCAACATCTTGGTCCAGAAGATCAGTACCTCTGTTTTCAGACCAAAATTCCCATGCCTGTTGTGGTCTCAAAACAAGCGAATATAATAGCAAGAAACGATTTAAAACAGGCAGTTGAATCTCTGATGGGAATCAAATAACTAACGTATCACTTACATATGCAAGAAGGTTTTTTCCGTCGTAGCTGAATCTTGAGATCTTCTCTCCGCTAACGATTTCTAACAGCAGAACTCCGAAGCTGTAAATATCGGATTTCTCAGAGAACGCCCCGGTCCATGCATACTCAGGAGCCATATATCCTCTGCACATTTATCAAATGGAATATGATTATAACTATAAATCCTAGTTAATAATGTTTTTCAAGACAGATTCTTACAGAGTTCCTACAACCCGGCGAGTGTTGTCCAGATATTCGGTTCCTTGATACATCCGAGCTAGTCCAAAATCTGATATTTTTGGGTTCATCTTCTCATCCAGAAGAATATTGCTCACTTTCAGGTCTCGGTGAATGACTCTGAGGCGTGAGTCACGGTGGAGATAAAGAAGTCCACGTGCAATACCTTGGATGATATTGAATCTCTTAGGCCAGTCAGTCTCAACTTTTTTTCTTGAATCTAAGCAATAATAAAAAGTAAACACTATGAGAGAAACGTGTTGTACACAAAGAGAAAACTGCTAACAGGAAAATAATGTGGCAAAAAAAAGACTTGCCAAAGAGAAACGTATCAAGGCTTTTGTTCAACATGAACTCATAAATCAATATCCTCTCTTCTTCTTTGATGCAGTATCCCAAAACCCGGACTAAGTTTTTGTGTTGTAGTTTTGAGATGAGTACTATTTCATTCAGAAACTCCTCTTTCCCCTGTCCAGAGCTGCTAGAAAGCCGTTTTACAGCAATTTCTTTTCCATCTTGCAGCTTTCCCTAGAAAAAAAGAATGTAAGGTCATCTAAAGAACATAAACAGAGAATAGAAGAAAAGCAAAAAGGAAAAATGTTTCTGACCTTGTACACAGAACCAAATCCACCTTGTCCGATTTTGTTTGATAGACTGAAATTATTAGTGGCAGTTTGTATAGTATTTATCTCAAATAAATCTAAACCTGGTACATCTTTTGGTTTCAAATCATTCCTCCATACATCCTTTGATGTATAAGCTGAAATTAGAGTGAACTGGTGTATTAGTGGTTAACATAGTAATCATATGGTGGTTAAAGAACTTGTCTGAGGGTGCCGATTTAGTGCAAATCCTATGTAGTTGAAATGCTCAATTTTATTAGATTTTGAGTATTGATCATTTTGTTGACAAACTATAGATAGTAAAGTCATCAATGTGTTACCATTATGTTCCCCTCTGCATCTCCAGAAACCAAACGCAGCGAAGCCCAAAATAACAAAAACGGTAATGCTCACTGTACTAGCAATGATTGTCTTCTTGCTCTTATTTCCATCTGAGAAATGTAGGGCAACACATGAAGCAATAAGTCATACCTAGCTCAATAACATTGAAGTAGAAGATAAATTCCAAAAGAAGACAAAGTTACTTGAAATTATCTTCTAAGCCTTACTTAGTTCAGAAGGTGCAAGACGAATAGAAAGAAGCTCCCCTCCCACAGAAAATTGCACTGCGTCCATCAATTCTTGATTCCACACTAAGCACCCAATTCCACTAATATAAGAAAAAGCCAAGCAAGAACAATTGTGGAGGCAAATTTGGTAGCATTCTTCAAAATCCACTGAATTTGCAAATTCGTAAAAGTCTGGAGGCTTTACGTTGGCAACAGGATAGAACACATTTGCATCTTTACTAGTAGAGTTTCTTTCACAAAGTAGTTCAGTTTGCCTCACACAACCACCGGTCCAGTTTCCTCTTTTCCACTCCTCGGTGTATTTTGGTTCAAACCCTTTAAAACATTTACACTTTGGAGGAACAGAACTAACACACAATCCAAAAGGTCCACATGCATCGTAAGAATCACACGAATGAGCTGGAGTCTGATAGTTAAATTCCCAGGTCGTTCCATTATGCCGAAACACCTCCAATGATCCCTCCAATGTTAAAACTATACGTGAAAGATTGTAGTCCTTTTCAGAATATGAAAAGTACCCTGACCCATTTACATCCTGGTGTAGGCTGAATGGACTTGTGAATGATTCATCCATTAGAGGTAGGCCAGTGAACCTTGTTTTAGCCCATGGACCGCTTCTCCAGTAAGGCATCGAGCCTTTCATAATAAACCCTTGTGATGGAACTTGCGGTGTAATCTGAGCCACAAAGTCGCCAGGAGATGGATCATTATAACTTTTCCACGAAGTCAAAAATCGCTTCTCGCCAGTAGCCAGGTTATACATCAGGAAAGAGGACTGTAGCAGAGTATCGCCAAGATGGTCAAAGCTTTGCCATAGAGTTCTTTCTGAAATGTTATCTACGACAATAAGATTCCCGCTGTCTGAAAGCTCCACATGAGACCGGTTAGAGGCAAAAGTTACTCCACTGGACCACACAATACCATGTTTTCCATCAAATAAAAGAAGACTTCCGTTGCTGCTTATAGATAGATTTGCCATGGAGTCTGTAACAGGCTTTTCTCTATTGGCCACCCACACAACCACCCGGGGAGTGGTATCTTTGAACCAGATTCCAACATATTGATTCTTAGTATTATTAGGACTGAAGAACCCCAACTCATAAACCTCATTAGAGGATCTTAGAGTTTGGTTTATTAACAAAGGACTTGTTGGCGTTATAGTTGCATAGCAAAAACTTAAGAGCATGGTCAATAAAAGCAAAGAAGCAAAGAAACAAAACCTCGTCATTTCTGTGTGTGTTCTTGTGGCTCCAAGAATTATCTTTTCAGTTTAGTGTAAGAAAAGAACATGAATGGAAGAGTAAGCGAAGAAAACATATTCAAGGACTTAATAAGAATTATTGTAAATGACCTCGAGACAATGTTGACCACAGAGCCCATCTTACAAGATTCTGCATTACATTATATGCACAACAAACATAAACAATGCTTTATAATAAAGACAACTTGTAGTACTCGTGTTAACCAGTTTGACCCGAAGGATTGAAAGAAGAACGCCAACCGTTTACCCAATCAACCAAGCACATTTGATTTCAATGGAAAAATTGTTTCCTTTGTAGCTCGTCAAATCAGGAATCAGTGAGAAGTAGACATCTACAATCTGAACCAGTTTAAAAGATGCAACTGGGTAGCTTCATCTCTTGCGTAAGCCTAATAAATACATAAATATCCAAGACCAAGATAAATCGACTAAAGACCAATAGAGAAAACAATTGACCTATACAATCTTTTATATCTTCAGCATCATCTATTTTATCTGATCTTCCAGACTACTTTTCTCTTCTGGTAGATAGAGCAGCATTTGAAACATAACATTTAAGACCATGTATGTACATTGGTCTTTCTTATTCAACACCCCATTTTTATCTTCTAACAATCCACCTCATTGTTTTCTTCTTCCACGTAATACAATAATACACATAAAATTTTATACTTTATCTTTTTCTAAAAATCAACTAAAATTGCAATTAAAAGTTATATGTCCAAATTAAATGAAACAAGTCTCTATTAGTAAAACACAATGAATAATAAATTTTGATATATAATATGAAAACTAGGTGGATGCCCGCGGTTTCGCGGGTTTGAATATTTTGTAACAATATATTTATTATAATTTTCAAATTAAAATATGTTTTTATCATTATGTGTTTTTGTTAAATATTTTTCTAAGAATAATTGTTAAAAAATATAAATATGACTATTTAAAATATTTATTGATATTTTATATTGATAATTATACTAAAACTAGTTATGTATAATATTCATGATTCAGTTTTTAATAAACTACTTAATTTTTGAGGGTATATTATACTGAAACTTTTGGATTATTTTATATAGTTTAGAACTACTTGATTGCTAAAAATAATTTTATGAAGCATTATATATATTATATAAATCACATATTTAATTACCGTAAATTATTTTGTGCAATATATTTTGGTCGTTTGGATACTATAAAAATATTTCTAGAACTAATTTTCGTACTAACAAAATAAATAAAAATTGAAAATTCATTAACAAATCAAATTATAATATTTTTTCTCAAACTCTATATATGATTGACACCTAAGAAAATGAAAATAAATTAAAACCTCTTATATAATTTAAATCTTATGATAAGCCAAGATAAATAATTTTATAAATGTATTTATAATTTTTATAAACGATTTATAAAGCATGTATGGATTTTATTAGATATTAATAGTTATTATAATACTTTATATACAAATATAAGGCCATATACAAATATAAGGCTTTATATAAGAATATAAAACCATTATATGGATTTTAATAAACATTTATTGTTTACTATTTTATGTAGTTTATAAATATATAAAAAATGATCAAACATTATTACTTTTTCTATAGTTTCAACAATTACTTGCCATAAATAACTATTTGTAATATTATGTAGATTTTTGGCAAGTGATATTAACTGTTTATAGACTTATTTTTTCTTTTAAATCTAATCAAAATAAATAAAAATAAATAAAAATTATGAAGTATCGACAATCTATTTATAACAGTCTTTTAAGATTTCATAAATGATCGACACATAACCAAAAATCTCTGAAATTACTTATCAATTAATATATAGTATGATATATAGCTTTGATTTTAAGCTCTTATAGATGAATTACAAACTGTTATAATAATTTAAAATATAAAATAAGCCAAGATAAATATTTTAAAAAATGTTTTTATAGATGTTTTATAAAGCATATAATATGAACTTTAGGAGATGTTAATAGTTATTATGATAATTTATATAAAATATAATGCTTTTAAATAAGAATATAAATTCATTATATTGATTTATAAATGGTCTGTTGTTTATTATTTTATGTATTTTTAAATATAAAAATTATCAATTTATTTCTCTTTCTATAATTTCAGCAATTAGTTACAATAAATCATTATTTGTAATAATTTCAACAATTAGCTACCTATGCCTGTATTTTGAACACTTTAGTGAATTTTACTTACGTGTCAATCATAGGTGATTAATTGTTGAAATTATATTACATAATAATTTTGTTTACTTTTAAATAATATTACATAATAATATTACAAATAATGATTTATGGTAACTAATTGTTGAAATTATAGTTACCTTATGGTAAGTAATTGTTGAAATTGTATAAAGATATATAAATTGATCATTTTTTATATTTAAGAGTTACCATAAGGTAGCTAATCTTTTTATATATGGCAAGTGATATTAATTGGTTAGATTTACATTTTCTTTTTAGATCTAATTAAAATAAATAAAAATTAAAAATCATCGACCAATCAAATTATAACAACTTTGTAAGTGTTCACCTATGATCGACACGTAAGCAAAAATCATTAAAGTGACTTCTCATTTAATATATATTAGGATAAATAAATTAATTTTCTATAAAATAATTGATATGAAAAATTAAGGATGTAAAAAGAAAGTTTCAGCAATTTAAATAACCAATAAAAAGATAACATGTTGCTTTGGTGGACCCCATTTTCTAGTTTCAACATTGAAAACTATCAACATTGATTAGTCCACCTAGTTTTTTTTTTTTGTTTTCTCCATTGAAAGCATTCAACAGGTGAAATAAATGATTCAACATACCCATTGTAAGTAGTCTAAAAGTGATGATTAAACTAATTTCTACTGTCTGGATTTAATTCTAGTAGAAGTTGCAGACTTTGCTCTTGATTGACAGAGCATTAAAATACACATTATGTTCATTATTTTCCCAATCAACTATGATTATAACTAATAAATATATTTATCTTATTTAGAAATAAAAAATTATATATCATACACTAATTTTGTATGATAGTTATACATATGAATTATTTAGTGATCTACCAATCATCTTATTAAATACATTTATGAAAATATATTGATTTTGTAGCATACTGCTTTTGTAGCATATTGTTACTGTTTTGTTATCAACTTTACCAATCAAACCCAAAAATGTCAGCTTTAAAATTTAGGGGTTATAAATATTTCAGTATAGATTTAATATGTTTTTTTTTGTTTTATAATTTGGGCATCAATAAGTTTTTGTATATAATTTTCTTACAACATGGGGGTAAATGCCAATATTTTATTGTACTATGCTCATAAGTCATAACCAATGGTGTGTTTCTAGCGGTAATACAAGAAAATTGTTGATTTCTTAGATAAAAAAAACTAAATTTAAACCCTTTAACAAAAAAAAACTAGATTTGTGACTTTTTACGGTTTAACTGAAAAAATTACTTATCATTTTAATCTATGAAAATGTGACGCTTGAATTTAAATTTGTTTTTCTTTATTTTTGTAAAAAAATCACTGGAGAACTGATTCATGCTGAAGATTCGTTTGCTAAAAAATAAAGATAGAGTATACATGCTCTATCTTCAGCATGATTCATGCTCAGTTACCTACGCCTGTATTTTGAACACTGTAGTGAATTTTACTTACGTGTCGATCATAGGTGATTAATTGTTGAAATTATATTACATAATAATTTTGTTTACTTTTAAATAATACTCCATAATAATATTACAAATAATGATTTATGGTAACTAATTGTTGAAATTATAGTTACCTTATGGTAAGTAATTGTGGAAATTATAGAAAGAGAAATAAATTGATCATTTTTTATTTTTAAGAGTTACCATAAGGTAACTAATTTTTTATATATGAAAAGTGATATTAATTGGTTCTAGATTTACCTTTTCTTTTTAGATATAATTAAAATAAATAAAAATTAAAAATCATCGATCAATCAAATTATAACAATTTTGTAAGAGTTTACCTATGATCGACACGTAAGCAAAAATCCCTAAAATGACTTCTCATTTAATATATAGTAGAATAAATAAATTAATTTGCTATAAAATAATTAATATGAAAAATTAAAGATGTAAAAAGAAAGTCTCAGCAATTTAAATCACCAATAAAAAGATAACATGTTGCTCTGGTGGACCCCATTTTCTAGTTTTAACATGTTGAAAACTATCAACATTGATTAATCCACCTAGTTTTTTTTTGTCCATTGAAAGCATTCAAAAGTTGAAATAAATGATTCAACATACCCATTGCAAGTTGTCTAAAAGTGATTATTAAACTAATTTCTACCGTCTGGATTTAATTCTAGTAGAAGTTGCAGTCTTGATTGACAGAGCATTAAAATACACATTATGTTCATTATTATCCCAATCAACAATGATTATAACTAATAAATATATTTATCTTATTTAGAAATAAGAACTTATATATCATATACTAATTTTATATGATAGTTATACATATGAATTATTTAGTGATCTACCAATCATCTTATTTAAATACATTTAGGAAAATATACTGATTTTGTAGCATACTTCTTTGTAGCATACTGTTAATGTTTTGTTATCAACTTTACCGATCAAACCCAAAATGTCAGCTTTAAAATTTAGGGGTTATAAATATTTCAGTATAGATTTAATATGTTTTTTCTTGTTTTATAAATTGGGCATCATTAAATTTATGTATATTATTTTCTTACAACTTGGGGGTAAATGCCAATATTTTATTGTACTATGCTCATAAGTCATAACCAATGGTGTGTTTCCAGCGGGAATACAAGAAAGTTATTGATTTATTAGATTAAAAAAAACAAAATTTAAACCTTTTAACAAAAAAAAAAACTAGATTTGTGACCTTTTACGGATTAACTGAAAAAAATTTACTTATCATTTTAATATGTGAAAATGTGTCGCTTGAATATAAATTTGCTTTTCTTTATTTTTTGTAAAACAATCACTGGAAAACTGATTCATGCTAAAGATTTGTTTGCTAAAAAATAAAGCCTATCTTTTTTATGAACATCTACCATAGTATATACATGAAATCTGAAATCTTAGATCCAATTGGCTTCATTCAACGTAAAGATTTTTTTTAATTGTTTGTGTTGGGTGGCAGATAAGAAGGAATAACACCTAGATAAAATCTCTTATCGTGTTGCCACGTGGACAGATATAGTTGGTGAATCAGATACTAATCTAATCTGAGCGAAACCAGTTGGGCTATATCAAAACCACAAGTTCTAATGTACCGTGTTGCTTGAGATCTTAACACTTCCCTTCAGACCATTACTGAACAATCATCGTCTCTTGGTGACAGAAGAGAAGAGTTAAGGTAAAGAGCGAAAAATGGCAGCACATGCACTTGTCTCTTCTTCACTTACCTCCTCTGTTCAAACAGCTAGACAGATATTCGGCACAAAACCAGTTGTGTCCGTGAGGAAGACTTCCTTTGTTGTTAAGGCTGCCTCAACTCCACCTGTCAAGGTACATTATAGTATCTGGTCTTCCACAAAACTTTCTAAAAATCTGTATGAACTGGATAATCTGATCCTTGATTTGTGTGTTTTGGTTTCAGCAAGGAGCAAACAGACCATTGTGGTTTGCATCTTCACAATCTCTGTCTTACTTGGATGGCAGGTAATTTCAAATATTTGATTTTGTAAGCTTCATGATCTTCAAAATGTGTACGCTATATAGACGAAAGTGATTCGTAACTGGGGAGATGTTGTGATTAATCTGCAGCTTACCTGGCGACTATGGATTCGACCCTCTTGGTCTTTCAGACCCAGAGGGTACTGGAGGATTCATCGAACCGAGATGGTTAGCCTACGGAGAGATCATCAACGGACGGTTCGCTATGTTGGGTGCAGCTGGAGCTATTGCCCCTGAGATTCTTGGCAAAGCTGGTTTGATTCCAGCAGACACTGCCCTTCCTTGGTTCCAAACCGGTGTGATTCCACCTGCAGGGACGTACAGCTACTGGGCAGACCCTTACACACTCTTTGTTCTCGAGATGGCTTTGATGGGATTTGCTGAGCACCGGAGGTTGCAGGACTGGTACAACCCAGGATCAATGGGCAAACAGTACTTCTTGGGCTTAGAGAAAGGTTTTGCCGGTTCGGGTGACCCGTCTTACCCCGGGGGACCTTTCTTTAACCCTCTTGGGTTTGGGAAAGACGAGAAGTCAATGAAGGAGTTGAAACTCAAGGAGGTCAAGAACGGTAGACTGGCTATGCTCGCAATCCTAGGCTATTTTGTGCAAGGACTAGTAACCGGTGTGGGGCCATACCAGAACCTTCTTGATCATTTGGCGGATCCAGTCAACAACAATGTCCTGACCAGCCTCAAGTTCCACTGAGATGATCTTCATATCATCCCATGTGTTTTATGTTGGACTCTCATTCTCTTGTATCCTACAGTCTTCGTATTGTACCACCCTTTGTAAACATATTATATCTTTGTAAGATATGAAAATGTCAATGGCCAAAAAGAACAACTTCTAGGATTAATAGTTGGGTTTTCCAATCACCAAGGAAGTCAGTTACATATTTAAAAGATTATTGTCGAATATTTGCCTGTGGTGCTTGAAAAGTACTCATCTCAAATAAATATAAATCTGAGATATGTTGTGGTTTCAGATCATTAGTCCATGCATCCCTTTGATATAAGAGCTAGAAATTTTAATTAGAATTTCTGTGTCAGTGCTTAACGTCTCCAGTAATTTAGCCAAGTGAACATATTTATAACTTTTCTTGCTCTTTTTTATATGCTTAAATCGCAACAAGCGTGGGAATCTTGGTGTGAAGACGTATGAATTAATCTTTTGGACCACCATATTTTGGTTTCAAGTCACCCATTAGAAGCTGGGAAATGTGTTCATATTGGTTTGCTATGTGTTCAACACCAACCTATAAAGAGACCCAACACACTTGAGTTGTCTATGCTCACCACAACATCAGATCTTCCATCCACCGCCACTTTATTTCATTATGCCAAAATTTGGTTTCTGCAGTCAGAGGATAAAACAGATTATACTCAAAGACCCCAAGCCAAAGACAAAGGATAAAAGAGAAACAATGATTTGAAAACAGATTCAACTCGACGCAAACTACAAATCATGTCACGGATAACAAACCCAAATAGAATAGACAACCATTCTTCACAACGGATCTAGAAATTAGGGTTTCAGAGGTTTGAGTCTCAAGAAAACTGAAAAGTGACAAATATATAACATTACAACAGTAATTATGCATAAATAAGCTGAAAAGTACAAATACAATAACACTGTTTGCATATAAACTTATACACATATTAACAAATCACTAATAATCATTGAGAAAATAAATCATCCCTTAAAGGAAAAATCCCTTAAGCTTATACTAATCTCATGCTGGTGAGTTCGTATTTGTCCAGGTCCAAGAGGAAGCTCCAAAGATGAAGAAGAGGGCTTCATCTTCTCTGAATCTTCTTCTCTGAACCTAGAATGATGATTTGCAGAAGAAGAAGACGGTTCTTGCTGAGGCTCAGGACGCCATGAATCGAAGTCAGAGTTTCTTGGAGACAGCGTGTTCACAAAGCTTTCATCCGCACTTCTGCTTCGTTTGTGGACGTTGCGGAGGAGATGGATCGGAGAAGAACCGTGAGTAGGTGTAGTTGGACGGCTAGAGAAAGGCGTCGTTGATCCTGAGGTTCTTCCATGTTTGATCTGTTTCTTAGCTGTGTGATGCCAACTCTTTAAAGCTGTTGCTACTCTCTCGTTGAACACTGTAGGTTTCATCTTCGAACCCATCTTCCAGAAAATTCACCAAAATAAAAAATTTCAGAATCTGTTTCTTTGTCTAGCAATGTGTTTGTGTTGACGTGTAAGCTTGTGTGTTAGCCCAAAAATCGTTTTACAAATATTTATTATTTTATATTTTATTAATTAAAATATCTCAAAAAGTTTAAATCAAACATCAAATTATTTATATATAACAAAAACTTTCATCAAAATATATATGCTTATTATTGAGTCGAAATTTTTAACTCACATATTAAAACTATTTTAGAAAATATCTTTATACAAATATTTTTTTTAATTAATATAATTATTAAAAAATTATCTTAATTTTTAAGTTTTTTAATAGAAAATTTTATTTCCAAATAACAACATAATATATATAAGAATAATATTATTTTTTTAGAATATAATTTACAATAAATAATTAAATCTACCAATATTTTGAAAATATTTAGGAGATCTCTTATGTTTTAAAATATTCATCTTTTTTTTTGCAAGTTTGATTTTTGTATGTTTCTCGTAGGACATGTAATCGAGTACTGCTTTTGTATCAGTAAAAAAAATATCTTAATTTTCAAAATTTATAATAGAAAAATATTATTTTAAAATAACAACATAATATATAAGAATTATCTTATTTTTCAAATATGATTTAAAATAAATAAATAAATCTACCAATATTTTGAAAATGTAGTTAAGGAAACTATAGGCGAGATCTCTTACGTTTTAAATATTCATCTTTTTTTAATTTGCAAATATGTTTTTTGTATGTTTTTCATAGGACATGTAATCGAGTACTACTTTTGTATCAGTAGAACATAAACACGAGCTTTTGTGGTAACCAGCTGGTGGTAACAAATATTACCAAAATTTACAATTGTTAGAGAATGTGTCTTTTTTTAAACTAAACACAAATAAATTAAAATAATAAACTGTATATGTTATTGATGAGCTTATATTATCAAAATCCAAAAATATATAACCTTTATGATACCAACAATACATATATAATCCTTTCATGACATGTAATAAAAATCTTTTATATAATATTAATAAGATAATATATCAAATATTTGTGTAGATGATAATTATCATATTTTTCTTAAAACTGTTTATTATCTAATACAAATAGTATTAAAATTATCTATTAAAATAATTGACTCACCTAAGAAATTTTTATATATAATAATAAATAAGATAATATCAAATATTTGTATAGATGATATATTGTAATTATCATGTTTCCATTAAATAAATTTACCAATGTTTTGAAAATATTTAGGAGATCTCTTATGTTTTAAAATATTCATCTTTTTTTTTGCAAGTTTGATTTTTGTATGTTTTTTGTAGGACATGTAACCGAGTACTGCTTTTGTATCAATAAAAAAATTATCTTAATTTTCAAAATTTATAATAGAAAAATATTATTTCAAAATAACAACATAATATATAAGAATTATCTTATTTTTCAAATATGATTGAAAATAAATAAATAAATCTACAAATGTTTTGAAAATGTTAGAAAATGTAGTTAAGGGAACTATAGGCGAGATCTCTTACGTTTTAAAATATTCATCTTTTTTTATTTGCAAATTTGTTTTTTTTTTGTTTGTTTCTCATAGGACATGTAATCGAGTACTACCTTTGTATCGGTAGAACATAAACATGAGCTTTTATGGTATCTAGTTGGTGGTAACACATATTAGAAAAATTTATAATCGTTAGAGAATGTATTTAAAAAAAAAACTAAACACTAATAAATTAAAATAATAAACTGTATATGTTATTGATGAGCTTATATTAACAAAATCCAAAAATATATAACCTTTTTGATACCAACAATACAGATATAATTCTTTCATAACATGTAAGAAAAATCTTCTTATATAATATTAATAAGATAATATATCAAATATTTGTGTATATGATAATTATCATATTTTTCTTAAAACTTTTTATTATCTAATATAACTATGATTAAAATTATCTATTAGAATCATTGACTCACCTAAGAAATTCTTATATACCATATCATAATAAATATTATTAACTATTTAAAGTCCTTATTTAGCTTTTAAATATTTACTTTAGATACTAAGTTGAATCGTTAAATCTGTTTTTTTTTTTGGATTTTCGTGTGTTCTCGGGGTTTTTGGGTATATGTTCGATTTGATTAATAATACTTCCATTACCCGATATACCATATAGGATCCATTCAGATATTTCTTACATCTCGGATTGGGTACAAAGTCAGGTTTTTCGGTTGGGTTCTGTTCGGATCTCGGGTATTGGGTTTTTTGCCCATGCCTATGTATGTGTGTATATGTGTGCGTAACTTACCTGAGTCACTAGAGCATAAAGAGGAAGAGTTACGTAGCTGCAAAGAATTTGTACAATAACTCTGCAAGAAGTGAAACAAGGTTGTCAGGTTGTTAGTTTTTAAGGGATGTTTTGACTTATCAGTGTGTATGATTGGATAAAGCTTAAGCTTTTACTTACCCAACTGAAATTCTGATGACCACATCTACAATGGTTTTGTGGTAACAGTTCTCGAGCTGGAACTCATACTGCAGAAATAAAAAATCTGATTTCAATGGATGATGCTTGAGAGTTGGTACTGGAGAATGTAGAATTGCTCTGCTTGCTTACCGTTGTCCAGGCAAAAAAAGCTAGTTGAAACGCATTCTGCAAATGGCACAAAGGTTTAGTTTTGAGGTATTTTCTCACAGTTGTTGACTGTGAAAGTATATAATATACCGTGAAAAGGACTAAGTGAATGAGGAAGAGAATAAAACGTGGGCGGCCGAACCAGAAGAGGTGATCACCGGGCTGAACAAGCGGCATGCCCTTCACTATGTCTCCTTTCTCTTGGATTAAAAGTCCAAGTTTTGTTATTATCACTTGAAGTTTTGTCCCAACTATAAGAATCACCTACAGTTTGTTTAATACATTCACTCTTGTTAAAGAGACGAAACCAAACAACTCAGAATGCTTATTTTTAAGGGGTTTGTTGCTTACGACTAATGGAATGAATGGTTGCCAGAGGAAAGAATGCAATCCTGTTCGTAAGAATATCAGAGCAAATATATTAGTTCTGGGATTGTTGCAAGAGATATCGGATGCAGAAACATTTTGAACATTAGTGTACCGTTTGTGTTGGTCAGGAGAAATAGCACGGCGACAAACCAAATCACAGGACTGGAGATATAAGCAATTGAATCATCAGACAAACAGGTAACTAGTGAAGTGATAGAGTTTGTTAAAAACACTACTAATTAGTCCCAAAACCTGATTTCGACGATGGTTTTGAAGTCTTCCTCTAATGATCTCTGAATGTACTTACGGAAATCGAACCTCCCATCACTCCCTGGAGCCAAATGGGCCTGGAGAAGAAGGTTTCGTCTTGAGAAAAGTTCTTTTCAAACAATAGAAAAATGAAAAGATCAATAAGATTTTGAGTTTTTTCTTACCATGATGAAACCATGTCTGAGTGTTAAGTAATCAACTCTAGTAACAGATCCAAAGAACTGTCTGAAGAAACATACAATCCACAGTGTAATAGTTGATTTGCTCCAGAAATTCAAATGTCTACGCCCGAAAGATGTATCCCTCGCAAACCTAAACCTCTCGGGATCTGCTTTATCGAAAAATGCCTCTTAAAGCTTCACACTCAGTTTCATCCATTTCAAGTTTTATAGGTTATATATGAATACCGTGAGAATACTGATATTCAATTGTCTTGGTCTCCTCTTCCCACCTCTTCCACCTTCTCATCTAAAGTAGCAGATATAAGAAGAATAATACAATCTTTAACCAAAAGAAGCAATTTTGAACCAGTTTTGACCACAATGTGGAGGTAATAATAATAATTTACCTTGGTCTTGCCTAGAGCATAAGTAACAATGCAGTAGATCACATGACAAACCGCGAGAACGAAGATGAATATATGCAGCTGATGCATCCCATAAGACGATACAAAAGCGACTTTTCCCTGGAAACAAACATTAGAAGAATCATCCATCAAGACTGAAAAGGAGTTAACATAAAGAAAAGATTTTTAAAGAATGAATGTTTACCTTCTCTGCACACTTGTCATAACCTTTGGTAGCCAAACTCCGGCGAGGAATGTAAGATTGGACTAACTCAAGAAGCTTTCGACCAGAGTTTTCTTCATCATTTTTGGTATCTTTCTTCTTAGGTGGATACTTTTTCGCCTCTTCAGATTCACTGCAAGGGTGCATCGATGCTGCGATGCTCTCGGAGATGCAAATTTGCGATATATAGTTTTGTCCAATTGTTAGCAATAGTGATATGAATCCCATCAGCATAAGCTCTGCAAATTACATTTTATTAATGTTTATTAAATGTATCTTTGGGAGGGAAATTATATATTTTAAATTACAACTAGTTTATTTGATGAATTATTACAACTAGTTTATTACTTCCTCTGTTTCATATTAAGCTTCGTTATAGAGTGAAAAATTTTATTACAAAATAATTGTCGTTTTAGAATTTTAATGTATAATTTATTAAATTTATGTGCTATATGATTTTTTATATTCTCTATTTTATTTTTCTATTCGTTGAAAATGATCAGGTGTACATTTAATATATTTTTTCATTTAAAAATATATAAAATTATTTGTTTTTTAATGTGTGTGTACAAATTTAAAACTACAATGAAAATGAAATGGAGAGAGTACCTGCTTTCACTTTTTCTAGAGCTTCGTACAGAGCTTTTTTGTTCTTAATCTTAAACCACTGTTATAAGAAGATAAAAAAACAGAGCATGTATTCTTAGTTGTGAATAATAGAAACAGAGAACACTGTGAAACCAACACAAACACACACAAAAAACTGTAACCCCCTTTTGGTTTTGGCAGTTTCAAACATGAATTACTTTTTTAATCTTGAGATGGAGTTTGACTTTTAGGATCATGAAGAAGAAACAAACAGACTTAGATACAAAGCAAAAAGAAGAAACAGAGAACCAAGAAGAACAAAGCAGACACAGAAACAGAGAATCAAGAAGAACTAAACAGACACAGAAACAGAGAATCAAGAAAACTAAACACAGACAGAGAAACAGAGTTTGTGAAGCAGTTTGTGAAACAGAGAATCAAAAAAACTAAACAGATACAAGAAGAAGTAAAAAATGGACTTACGGTTCCAAGTTTGTGAATCAGTTTCTCAATGACAATCGAAAATAGAAGCAAGAAGAAGCAAACCACAGCGACCGCCCAGGTGGAAGTCTGCTGTAGCGTTTTTTCGTCCACCTTATCCGCCATTAGAGCTCACAGGACAAAAAGCTTTCCCTTTGAAAATTTTCTCCCCCGTAAACACTATCTAATATAGTATAACGTCGACTAAATTAAAAATTAACAAACTCAGGTTTATCTGTTTTTTATATTGTATATTTTGTTTGACCTCTTCCTCATTTTTTTTGGTTTATTTGCAGTCATGAGATACGTATTTATGTATATACACAGATAGACGAAGGTGAAAGAAGATGACCCGCGAGTAGGCATATCTTGAAAAGTTCAAAGCTTTTGACTTTGAAACCATAATACATTTTTGAATAACATTTTATGCTACCATTATGTATTATGGATGAATTAGCTAGATGACTATATCAGAGAAAAAATTTAAAATCTAACCATATAAAAAATAGTACTTTTGATGTGACAGTTCGGTAAGGAAACTGACTGATTTCTCCTTCTACGCGTGAATTTTGTGGTATGTATAGTGTACATATGTGATGTTATACTGTATCATATTTATTAGACAAAATAGAATAACCAATCGCAACATTAATGCATCGTGAAGAGAATGAGGGATAGAGAAAGATTGTAAAATTACATTTCTAATCTATATTTTCTAAATAAAATAGAACACAAGAAGATTGTGACAGGGATTTGCTCTATCTTCCTATCTATTTGTAATTTGCATGAATGTCTTGTCAGAACTTCTTGATAAGTCAGCAAATGAAAGAAATATGGGTTACCATCTGAAGTGTAAGAATATTGACTTAACATACTTATTAAATTTTGCTGATGACATTATGGTGTTCACTGATGGTATAATCAGGTCAATATAATGCATTGTTGTGCGGTATTTGATTACTTCGGGAAAGTCTATGGTCTGCACATAATCATGGATAAGACAACTATATATTGTGCTGGCATGTCTGAAAATACTTTGCATCAGACAGAAATCGGTTTCATTTTGCCTCTGGAGTGTCACTGGTACGCTATCTTTAGTCTACCTTTGCTTACAAGGCATATGGGGAAGTCAGGGGAAAATGGTATTTTTCAACCTTTACTATTCGTGTTGCACACCCAAGCAAAACATAAGTGCTAAATACGACCTAAACTAAATTAATTTGAATTATAGACATGAATTAGATAAACGACGTTGTATTTAGCACTTATGTTTTTTTAGGTCTACAATTGAAATTAGTTTTTAGTTTAGATCATATTTATCACTTATGTTTTGTTTAGATCTGAAAAGGCACGACACAAATAGTAGAGATCGAAAAATGCACTCTGTCCGGGAAGTGAAACTACTGTCCCTTGATCGAGAAAATAAGAAACTGCACCCCTCACTGGACAAAAACATTTTTATCACTGGATGGTAGGCTTCAGCTGATAAAACTGGCTCTCTTAAGAATTGTGAACTTTTGGATGGCTGGTTTTATTCTGCCTGGTGAGTGCATGTTGAGATAAATCCTGGAGGTTCTAGATAAGTCTCCTAATATGTTGGAGATAAATGATATGTATATTTAGATAAGTGTCCATATTATTTGGGTATATCTAGAGTCATTGTACGTGTGTATATATGGAGGTCTTCTCCTTTGTTACTTTACATGATATCAGGGCCTACCCTCTAAAATTTAAAAACAATTTCTTTGCCTTCAAGTTAACGATGGCATCAGGCACCGTGTTGGATACCAAATCGTACTCTCCATATGAGTTATCAGCGTCTGATAATCCGGGTATAGCAATATCTCCGGTACAAATCACCGGCGAGAATTATGCTGAATGGGCCTCAGGGTTGGAGAATGCCTTGCGTGCGAAGAGGAAGTCGGGTTTCATAGATGGAACTTTACCAAAGCCGTCGAAAGAATATGGAGATCTAGATGCGTGGAATACAGTGAACTCCATGATCGTTGGGCTCTGCATTTTTATGGTCTGGATATCTGAGTTGAATCCACGCAAAGCTAAGATATCTTGGGCTCTTCTCAGTAGAGAAAAATGTGGGGGGGGGGGGGCATAGGTCTACGTTCTTTAAAAGAAATAAACAAGGTCTGTTGTTTATAGTTAATTTGGTGTATTGTTTATCCTACATCGTCCCTTTGGTTTCAATGGATTAAAGTATACCTGCTAAAACGTGGATCTTGGATGTGGCAAAAACTATTGAAGTTCTGAGATATGAAAAACTAGTTTCACAGGATGAAAGTTGGAGATGGAAGGAATAACTCAATCTGGCTTGATTCATGGACAACAATGGGAAGGCTGTATGATCTGTTCGGGGCGTGGGAATGTATTGACATGGTAATTCCTTTAAAATCCACTGTCGCAATGGCTGTTCCTAATCAAAGATGACGAAGGCATCGAGTGGATCGTTTTAATGAGGTGGAAACACTTATAGATGACCAAAGGGATAAATTTCTGTTGTGGGGGATCAATCTCTCTGGAATTACAAGGAGGAAAAATACAAACCAGTTTTCAGTACTAAAAGAACATGGGAGAATATCAGCAAACAGGAGGATTATGTTCCTTAGATAAAAGACACAGTTTTCTCCAACGTTTTCTCACACGGTATGTATTATAAGCTTCAGTTCATGTACTATGGAAAGAACGTAACGATAGAAGACAAGGAGCAGCTCTTACGACAGTGACATCTCTTGCCAAATCTTTGAAGAAACTGGTTCGCAATCGGTGTCTCTCCTTTTATCAAACGAGAGATTTCAAGAACGCAGCTGGTTTAAGCTTGTGGATAATTTTTGACAAAACTTAGTGGCACTTGGGTAAAAAAGTCTGTTTTCTTTTGAATAAATTAAACATATATTTAAAAATAAAAAGATAACATAAATATATTTGTTTTATATCATAAATGATAGGGTAACAATCAGTTACAAACCAATACAGATTATAAATAAATAATGAATGAAATTAATCATCTGATATTAATATGGAGATATCATTTGTAAAATTAACCAAGGGTGGTACGCTACTTGGTCGATTCACATTTTTGGGCCTAGAGATTGACCACGACAACAATCGATTGTCTCGCATCCTCTGGTATAAGGATTGGCTTCTTCCTTCTTGCAGGTGTTTGGGTGCGCTTTATCACAAATCAAACTGTGATCTCCATGAAGGGCATGATAATTTATGTATCTTGACTCTGTCTGGGTTGCTGCAAGAGCCAATAACACCACAAGAAAGAGAGAGACAATAACCTTGATACTTTCAGACATCCCCATACTATTTATTTTTATTTTCCAAACAAATTAAATAAATAAATAGTTTATAAGAGAAACCCCGACTAGGAGCTCAATTATTTTGTGTTTATATATTTAATTGTATTTGGTATCGGCTCTGTTTGGTTTTGAAGAAGAGGTTATTGGTACTTATATAGAAGATAATGGATGTACTTCAAATAGTTATTTTTGGGATGGTGATTAATTAGTAAACATGTAATTTTTAGTAAACAGATACTTTTAGTATATAGATCAGCTGGTTGATGTTTTCTTAAAATTAAGGGATCTTTAGCAATGACAGATATAATTTGCTTTCCTTGTTCAAGATTAAAGGTCGCAAAACAACTTTTAAAGGCGTTCCGGAAGGCGGTGAGTAGGGGGATCTCGGCAATAAATGAGGCCATAAGCAAGAAAAAATGGGGGCCTACCCAAATTAGAGCTGGGCAAATAAATCGAACCCGATTCGATAAAAATGAATCCGAACCGATCCGACACGACGTAAATACCGATTGGATCTTGTTTTGTGGTATTTTGGGTTATGAGTGTTATCCGAACCGAACCCGAACCTATATGGATACTCGATAGAACCCAAAAAATTCAAAATCTCCCAAAATAGCTTGTATCAAACATGATCTTAAATCTTTAGTATTCAGAACACACTAAGAAATTATTGAACATCTAAAGTAATTATATATTACATTAATGTTGATGGTTGAAGTTGGTGGTTGAAGCTTGAAGTTCTTAGATTTTGGTTTTGTTTTCATTGAATAATATTTTTCATTTCATGAGAACTTAGTTTTTGTTTTATGCTTTATTTTATTTGGTTTTCTTTCTATCATTACCTTTCGTTTAATTTTGAATGATCGCGTTTGATGTTCTTTTCTTATTTTTGAATCGATTTAACTTATGTTTTGGTTACAAAATAGATATAAATCAGGTATTTTAAAACCGAAGAAATGATTTTACTTATGTTTTGGTTACAAAGTAAATACAAATTATGTACTTTTAAACCAAAGAACCGATTGGGACTCAAACCCGAAAGTACATCGGGTTGTACCGGTTCTTTGAAGATTTACTAACCCCGACCCGAACCCGAACCCGAACTGGTCCCGAACCGAATTTTTGTATAACCCGAATGAGACTGATTTTGATAAACCCGAAAACCCGAGATCTGATTGGACAAAACCGAAACCCGATTGGGACCTCGAATGTCCATGCCTAACCCAAATATTACAGACGAGAAAAAGCTTAAGAGTCATGGAGAAAGAGGAAAAGACAAAGTTAAAAAGTCTATGTAAATAATATTTTTTTCTTTTTTATGTTAATTGTAGCTCCTACTTTAGTTATGTTTTATTATTATTATCATTTTTTCATTCTTGGTTTGCACTTCTTTCCTTTACATGAAATGGTAAAATGTTTTTTAAAAAATTAACTACATAACCTTTTAAAAGTGAGCCTTTAAAAATGGGGGTCCAAGCCCTATATTTCATTTTTCTCTTTCTAAATATACCCCTAGCGATTAGGAAGATGACATGACTGATGTTCGGATAGAAGCTATATCCGAAAAAAGATCCAACACATATCTAGCTTGCAAGGTTCAATCAGTGGTAGAGCTAGTTTTTATTTAACTGGGGGTATAAGTTTTTATTTAACTAATTTTAAAATAAATAAATAATATTTTAATATATATATATATAAATATTCAAAACAACAATAAATAGTTACAATCGCCCAAATAATTGAGATATCATTTAAAATCAACAATTAAACTATATCCAAATCCTTTAAATTCCAATGGCGCGGGAATAGCTTTACATAGGAATTCCTTTAAAATTCACTGTCGCAAAGGCTGTTGCTAATCGAAGAAGACGAAGGCATCGAGTTGATCGTTTTAATGAGGTGGAAACACTTATAGATGCTTAAAGGGATAAATTTCAGTTGTGGAGGATCAATCTCACTGGAAATACAAGGAGGAAAAATACAAACCAGTTTTCAGTACTAAAAGAACATGGGAGAATATCAGAAAACAGGAGGATTATGTTCCTTAGATAAAAGACACAGTTTTCTCCAACGTTTTCTCACACGGTATGTATTACAAGCTTCAGTTCATGTACTATGGAAAGAACGTAACGATAGAAGACAAGGAGCAGCTCTTACGACAGTGACATCTCTTGCCAAATCTTTGGAGAAACTTGTTCGCAATCGGTGTCTCTCCTTTTATCAAACGAGAGAGTTCAAGAACGTAGCTGGTTTAAGCTTGTGGATAATTGTTTACAAAACTTAGTGGCACTTGGGTAAAAAAGTTTGTTTTCTTTTGAATAAATTAAACATATATTCAAAAATAAAAAGATAACATAAATATATTTGTTTTATATCATAAATGATAGGGTAACAATCAGTTACAAACCAATACAGATTATAAATAAATAATGAATGAAATTAATCATCTGATATTAATATGGAGATATCATTTGTAAAATTAACCAAGGGTGGTACGCTACTTGGTCGATTCACATTTTTGGGCCTAGAGATTGACCACGACAACGATCGATTGTCTCGCATCCTCTGGTATAAGGATTGGCTTCTTCCTTCTTGCAGGTGTTTGGGTGCGCTTTATCACAAATCAAACTGTGATCTCCATGAAGGGCATGATAATTTATGTATCTTGACTCTGTCTGGGTTGCTGCAAGAGCCAATAACACCACAAGAAAGAGAGAGACAATAACCTTGATACTTTCAGACATCCCCATACTATTTATTTTTATTTTCCAACCAAATTAAATAAATAAATAGTTTATAAGAGAAACCCCGACTAGGAGCTCAATTATTTTGTGTTTATATATTTAATTGTATTTGGTATCGGCTCTGTTTGGTTTTGAAGAAGAGGTTATTGGTACTTATATAGAAGATAGTGGATGTACTTCAAATAGTTATTTTTGGGATGGTGATTAATTAGTAAACATGTAATTTTTAGTAAACAGATACTTTTAGTATATAGATCAGCTGGTTGATGTTTTCTTAAAATTAAGGGATCTTTAGCAATGACAGATATAATTTGCTTTCCTTGTTCAAGATTAAAGGTCGCAAAACAACTTTTAAAGGCGTTCCGGAAGGCGGTGAGTAGGGGGATCTCGGCAATAAATGAGGCCATAAGCAAGAAAAAATGGGGGCCTACCCAAATTAGAGCTGGGCAAATAAATCGAACCCGATTCGATAAAAATGAATCTGAACCGATCCGACACGACACGACGTAAATACCGATTGGATCTTGTTTTGTGGTATTTTGGGTTATGAGTGTTATCCGAACCGAACCCGAACCTATATGGATACTCGATAGAACCCAAAAAATTCAAAATCTCCCAAAATAGCTTGTATCAAACATAATCTTAAATCTTTAGTATTCAGAACACACTAAGAAATTATTGAACATCTAAAGTAATTATATATTACATAAATGTTGATGGTTGAAGTTGGTGGTTGAAGCTTGAAGTTCTTAGATTTTGGTTTTGTTTTCATTGAATAATATTTTTCATTTCATGAGAACTTAGTTTTTGTTTTATGCTTTATTTTATTTGGTTTTCTTTCTATCATTACCTTTCGTTTAATTTTGAATGATCGCGTTTGATGTTCTTTTCTTATTTTTGAATCGATTTAACTTATGTTTTGGTTACAAAATAGATATAAATCAGGTATTTTAAAACCGAAAAACTGATTTTACTTATGTTTTGGTTACAAAGTAAATACAAATTATGTACTTTTAAACCAAAGAACCGATTGGGACTCAAACCCGAAAGTACATCGGGTTGTACCGGTTCTTTGAAGATTTACTAACCCCGATCCGAACCCGAACTGGTCCCGAACCGAATTTTTGTATAACCCGAATGAGACTGATTTTGATAAACCCGAAAACCCGAGATCTGATTGGACAAAACCGAAACCCGATTGGAACCTCGAATGCCCATGCCTAACCCAAATATTACAGACGAGAAAAAGCTTAAGAGTCATGGAGAAAGAGGAAAAGACAAAGTTAAAAAGTCTATGTAAATATAATATTTTTTCTTTTTTATGTTAATTGTAGCTCCTACTTTAGTTATGTTTTATTATTATTATCATTTTTTCATTCTTGGTTTGCACTTCTTTCCTTTACATGAAATGGTAAAATGTTTTTTAAAAAATTAACTACATAACCTTTTAAAAGTGAGCCTTTAAAAATGGGGGTCCAAACCCTATATTTCATTTTTCTCTTTCTAAATATACCCCTAGCGATGAGGAAGATGACATGACTGATGTTCGGATAGAAGCTATATCCGAAAAAAGATCCAACACATATCTAGCTTGCAAGGTTCAATCAGTGGTAGAGCTAGTTTTTATTTAACTGGGGGTATAAGTTTTTATTTAACTAATTTTAAAATAAATAAATAATATTTTAATATATATATATATATATAAATATTCAAAACAACAATAAATAGTTACAATCGCCCAAATAATTGAGATATCATTTAAAATCAACAATTAAACTATATCCAAATCCTTTAAATTCCAATGGCGCGGGAATAGCTTTACATAGGAATTCCTTTAAAATTCACTGTCGCAAAGGCTGTTGCTAATCGAAGAAGACGAAGGCATCGAGTTGATCGTTTTAATGAGGTGGAAACACTTATAGATGCTTAAAGGGATAAATTTCAGTTGTGGAGGATCAATCTCACTGGAAATACAAGGAGGAAAAATACAAACCAGTTTTCAGTACTAAAAGAACATGGGAGAATATCAGAAAACAGGAGGATTATGTTCCTTAGATAAAAGACACAGTTTTCTCCAACGTTTTCTCACACGGTATGTATTACAAGCTTCAGTTCATGTACTATGGAAAGAACGTAACGATAGAAGACAAGGAGCAGCTCTTACGACAGTGACATCTCTTGCCAAATCTTTGGAGAAACTTGTTCGCAATCGGTGTCTCTCCTTTTATCAAACGAGAGAGTTCAAGAACGCAGCTGGTTTAAGCTTGTGGATAATTGTTTACAAAACTTAGTGGCACTTGGGTAAAAAAGTTTGTTTTCTTTTGAATAAATTAAACATATATTCAAAAATAAAAAGATAACATAAATATATTTGTTTTATATCATAAATGATAGGGTAACAATCAGTTACAAACCAATACAGATTATAAATAAATAATGAATGAAATTAATCATCTGATATTAATATGGAGATATCATTTGTAAAATTAACCAAGGGTGGTGTACTCTACTTGGTCGATTCACATTTTTGGGCCTAGAGATTGACCACGACAACGATCGATTGTCTCGCATCCTCTAGTATAAGGATTGGCTTCTTCCTTCTCGCAGGTGTTTGGGTGCGCTTTATCACAAATTAAACTGTGATCTCCATGAAGGGCATGATAATTTATGTATCTTGACTCTGTCTGGGTTGCTGCAAGAGCCAATAACACCACAAGAAAGAGAGAGACAATAACCTTGATACTTTCAGACATCCCCATATTATTATTAATTATTATTTATTTCTATTTTCCAAACAAATTAAATAAATAAATATTTTATAAAAGTAACCCCGATTAGGAGCTCAATTATTTTGTATTTATATATTTAATTGTATTTGGTATCGGCTCTGTTCGGTTATGCAGAAGAGGTTATTGGTGCTTATATAGTAGATAAGAGATGTGTTTCAAATCGTTACTTTTGGGATGGTGAATGATTAGTAACCACGTAATTTTTAGTAAACGGATATTTTTAGTATTTAGATCAACTGGTTGATGTTTTCTTAAAACTAAGGGATTTGAACATTCTATATATGGAAAATACATGTATAATTAGCTCTCCCCGTTCAAGATTAAAGGTCTAAAAATAAAGGATTATATATATATATATATATATTAAATTAAATTTAAATAAAAATGGACAAAAAGTCTATAAAACCTATAAAGTACAACTTGACCAACCAATCAGACAAATTTTGGATTCCGATTCACATACCCAAAAACTTGGTCGAGATCCATTTTTACTTTTAAAATATTTAAAATTAATTTTATGAGTTATACTAGTTGTACGATTACACTAATTGTACAGTTGTACTAATTTTATAGTTGAACATGTTGTACAATATTATTAGTTATATTAGTTGTACAATGTTATTGGTTATACTAATTCTACATTTTTACTATCATGTTTATAACATGATAAACAAATCAAGCGTAATAACTCATAGATGTACCAATTTTTGAGTTGTACAATTTGTGTACAAAGTTGTACCAGTTTTTGGGTTGTATAAGTTTGTATATAATAGTATCCTGACATTGAAATGGAAAGATTTAGTTGTACCACATAATAAATAAATATACATGAGTTATACCGCTGATATATTTTTACTTAATTAGTATCACATATTATGAAATCATTCATTTTGTTAAAATACATCAAGTGTATGTTTTTCAAAAAGATAATGGACAAACAAGTAAAGAAACCTTTAAAATATAAGGTAAAATATAAAGACTTATGTGATGGTGTAATAATTTCCAAACATTTATAAAAAAATAAAATAGTTAGGAGAGATCATTTTAAACACCTACCAATTTGGCCAGTTGATTGTTTTTTTATGTTAAAAACAAATAGATTTTTAAAATTTATATAATGAAAAAGTTGTGCCAGTATACTAATGGGTAGACCTTGTTTATTGTTTTGTTGATGCTTGTGTTTCTACCAGTACAAAATACAAGTTGAGGATCATATGGTATCAAGATTTTCAATAAGGTTATCATTAAGTATACTTCCATCAAGAGAATGAAAGCCTATAAGGTCCAAAATTAGAAGAAAATGGATTATAATGACCGGTCTAATTGGTACAACTAGTACAACGAAGAAAAAAATAGGTATAACTGGTACAACTAAGTTCATTTAATAATACATAGTTGTATCATTTTTGAGTTGTACCAAGTTAAACGTAGTTTATTTTGACTGTGAAATTGAAAAACGTAATTGTACCAT
Organism: Brassica rapa; assembly: GCF_000309985.2. Taxonomy (NCBI): domain Eukaryota; kingdom Viridiplantae; phylum Streptophyta; class Magnoliopsida; order Brassicales; family Brassicaceae; genus Brassica; species Brassica rapa. The sequence goes on along the minus strand of NC_024803.2, from coordinate 10,008,246 downwards.
ACACAAAATGTAATTGTATCAGTTGTACCACTTATTTACGTGTCTATACTATGGATAAACATATTTGGAATCATAAATTTTGTAAAAATATGTTTGGTGTATGTTTTTTCTAAAATAGTGTGGCTAAACAAGTGAAAAAACATTAAAAGTATATGCTAGATCATGTAAACTTACGAAGTGAAGTAATATTAAACTCATCTGTTTTAGACATGATGATGTTGCTTTGGTTTAGTTTTAAAATGTATTGTGAAGGTTGTCAGCATATTTAAATACATTGTTTATATGTATAATGGTGTTGTGAGTTTTTGCATTTGTCCAAGGTTCCTCACTATTAACCTGTAATTTCAAACTTGTAATCCGCATGCTTACTTAAAATAGACACTAAAGTTAAAATTCACTTGTTTGCTTCATTATGAAATTTTAAATAGTTAACGGAGACAGTAAAATTGCAATTATGTAAAAAAGTTTCATCGTTTGATTGTAGTAGTAGCATGTGTCACACCGTTGTTTCTATATTTGTAGCAGTGATATGTAATGTTGCCCTAAACTCCCATCATTTGTAAGGATATGCTTCTCTTGACCTTTTCCCCATAAATTGACTTGGTTACAAATGAAAACTTACAAACTAAGTTAAGTGATATATATGTATAGGTCAATAAATCGGAAATAAGGATTTTAGCTCCATTTTATAATTAAAACAACATTTCTGTTATTGGCTTCAAATCTGGTGAGATTCTAGGAACTGATTGCTAACATATTAATTGATGAACGGGTAGATTAATTGTTTAATATTGTAACATTACATTTTGTGTTTATAGTGTTTGACAATTCTAATATCTTCAGTTTGGTGCTTGTACATATTATACAGTCTTTTATTTTATGATATTGATGTATGTTGAGTCTCTTGTAGATCTACTTTGGCGAGACTTTCCTACAGGTTGTGACTTTCTTTGAATCTTGAATGTTTCTGTTTTGTGTCTGATTTTAACCCACAGTGATCATTCTTAACGGTGTTATAATCTCTTTTATTTATTGGCTTCTTGTATGTATTATGATATGTCATGGATTTTACCTGTTTTCACACATGATATAAGTATGTTTTGCGAGTTTTATATGCATTCAGAGTATTTTTAGAGTCTTTTACAGGGTCATGTACTTGTTGGAAACAATTGGAGCTTTTAGATCATTTTGGAGCTTTGAGGAAAGCTCTACTGAAAACTTGAAGTCGGAGTAGATTATCAAAAGAAGCATCGATCTACGAAGCACTAGAAGTGTCGATCGACACTACAACAATCCACGAGTTTAATGATGATTTAAGAAAATTACAAGTTTTACCCAGAAGTTTCAAGAATGACACCATAAGTCCATGACTGCATGTTAGACTATTTATTAGGGTTTTCTATTGTTTTTAGAGAGAGACTGATAGATCATAGATTTTACCCACTTTCAGCCATGGTCTATAATTGTTTTAATATAAATTTAATACTATATAGAGTCTATTTAGAGTATTTACAGGTTCATGTACGTTCTGGAGAAATATGGTGATTTTGGAGCCTTTTGAGTGCATAGCTGAACAGACGCGTCAGATATCTAGCTATGGATGGAGACCTTCCGACCGTTAGATTGAGCTCATCTTTTGGACAAGATAGATCTTTGAGTTAGTTTTCCTATTCCACCGGTTTGAGGTCAATCAGCATTCTCTAGCAGAAGTTATGCCTGTTTTACTGAAGAGTAGTCAGTCTGCCTCGCGAGAGGAAGCTGTCGAGGAGATGAAAGACTGTCAATCGATGTAACAACATTGGTGTCGGTCGACAGTGATGTCAGAATATGGGCTGAGCATATTTTATGACCGATTGAAGCCCAGAAGCAACCACAAATTACAAGAATACCCTTGGACGACCAAAAACCTTATTTATGTTATTTATAAGCCATTGTTGACGGTTACGCTATCTAAGCTTTATATTATTCATAGTTCTAGATTAGGAGAGAAGAGAGGAACTCCTTCAGAATCCTCTTGTAACTCCATTGTTTTGGTTTTATTTATATTTTATGTTATTCATCGATGATTTATGTGACAAACATCATGCATGAGTAGATCCACCAGCTAGGTTTAAGAATTTCTAGGGTTTTGAATGAATTTATGAATTATATGATTGTTAGGATATCAAAAGATATCTACATCAGGATAGCTTGTAATACTAGGATCTAGAGTAGTTGGAAAATCACGAGAGTGTGACTAATTGCTTAAACCTAGAATCATATGACAATTGAGAGGCACGAGAGTGCAATCAATAAACAGAACCTGAATCCTGCTGGATTAGATACCTATGCGCATATGAGAGTTGGTCTAGGAATCTAGTTGAACATAATCGATCAGATCGATAACGCTTGCCTAAGACAGTATCGATCGACGCTTATACCATAGCATCGATCGACACTCAATTCGTAGCATCGATCGACGCTCATACCATAGCATCGTTCGATGCTCGATGTGTGTTAACATGCGAGAGCTGAAACACTGAACTTAGTCAATATATTAGACTCACAACAAGAGCTGGTTGTCTTTTGCATTAGATATCGAGTTCTAGAATCAATCCTTAGCATCTATAGTTTAGAGTTCTAATAACCTGAATGAAACCCTAAGTTAATAACCATCCTTCCATCAAACAACTCTTTGCCAAGCTGAACAATTGTCTTGTTCAACTTGTTTACTGTTTACTGCTTTGCATATCTTTATTTACTGCTTTAAACCTATTAGCCTAGCTTAATCAAACTGATTAAATTTATTTGGTTCCTTAGCTCCATGTGAATTCGATCCCTAAGTACTACAACTCGACTTCTTATTTGAGAGAGTATAAATCACTCCTTAGGGCAATTTGAGTGATATCAGAGACTTATTTTACGCTTTGTTTGGGGAGGCACACCTCATATCTAGAGAGAGAGAGATCTTAGGATTGGAGAGAGAGATCTGAACATCATCTGAGAGAAGATCTTGAACTCCCTCTGTTTCTCTACTTTGCTTTGTTTTTCATTTATTTTATTGCAGTATTATCCAGACCATCATAATGTTTCTTATGAATATGTCTGAGTAGTCTTATTGTTAGATTGAGAGTTCTTCAAATGTTGCTTTATTGTTTGCTAATAAGAATTGTTGTTAGAGTGATTTAACTAATTCTTCATCTAGTTGTTCTTACTACTAAGTATATGATTGATCACCCCAAACTTAGATCTTAGGATTGATTGGCATAAGCAAAATCTTGGTCTTTTGCCTGAATAAAAATAGATGATCTAACAAGCTAGGTGCATACGAAAATTGGTCTAGGTGATTAGAGAACACATCAAACCCGTTTCGCTAAAGCTTGCTAGAAGTAGTATCGATCGACGTTCCACTAGAGTCATCGATCAATACTCCCTTAGGATTAAGTTATGACAGTTGAAGTCCTAACACTACAAGAAAACTCAAGCTTAACGAGGAAAATTTAACGAGGAAAAAAAAAACCTCGTAAGTTTACGTCAACTTTACGAGGATTTTACGTGAATAACGGTATCATCGTTATTTCCTCGTAAACTAACGACAAAAACCGTTCGTCGTAAAGTCGATGTAATGTGACGTGTCATTTACGAGGAAATAACGATGATATCATGTTTCACGTACGTTCCTCGTAAAGTGGACGTAAACTTCGCGTCTTATTTACGAGGAAACTATTTACGTGGATTTAGCGAGAAAATTTTGAATCCACCAACTTTGTAAGTGACACACGTTTTTTTTTTGCACCTAATTAATTTTGAATCCACCAACTTTGTAAGTGACACACGGAGATTATTGAAGTCGAATTTCCAAGGATACTGAAGCTGAAATGCGTCCTCTTCAAATGTGAATGGTTCGACCCCGTCGTCAACAGAGGTGTTCGGTCTAACAAATTCGGTGTAGTTGATGTCAACGGTGGACGACGGTACAACAAATTCGAGCCTTTCATCTTAGCTTCACAAGCAGACCAAGTTAGCTTCCTTCCATACCCTCGGATGAGAGATTCAGGTATTACCTCGAGGACGAATCATCAGTGGAGAAGAACCACCATTGCAAGAAGAACAGATAAATGAAGTCGAGGAACCTGAACAAGAAATTGATGACATCCTTCTCATTGATCCGCATAATCACGAGTACGAAGATCTTACCGATGATGCCACAGACGAAGCTGTTGAAGACGAGTTTAATGAAAATGAAGATATTTCTAGTGATGACGAGAATGTCGATGAATCCGATTGATGTATTTTCGATTTTGTGTAGTTTGTTTTATGAATAAGGTAATGTGAGAGTTTGTTTTATGAATAAGGTAATGTGGGAGTTTGTTTTGTGAATAAGAAAATGTGGGAGTTTGTTTTATGAATAAGTAAAAGTGGGAATTGTGGTTTGGAATATATGAATTAGAAGATAAGGAATTGTGGTTTGGAATGAAAATAAAGATAGGGTTTGGAATATATGAAGTAGAAGATAAGGAATATGGGATTTGGAGTTTGGGGTTTCGGATTTTAGGGATTTAAACGGAATACTCGTTAATTCCTCGTATGTTGACGTCGAACTTACGACGAATTCCTCGTTTATTCCACGTAGGAGAGATTCGTCGTAAATACCACGTAGGACAAATTCGTCGTAAATATCACGTAGGAGAGATTCGTCGTAAATACCACGTAAAATAAATGATGAACGCGGCCCACTTTAATTCCACGTATGACGGAATCGTCGTAAAAACCACGTAACCAAAATCGTCGTAAACACCTCGTACTGTAAAAACTAGAAAAAAAAGAAAAAAAAGAATTATACTCGATTTTGTGTAGTTTGTTTTATGAATAAGGTAATGTGAGAGTTTGTTTTATGAATAAGGTAATGTGGGAGTTTGTTTTGTGAATAAGAAAATGTGGGAGTTTGTTTTATGAATAAGTAAAAGTGGGAATTGTGGTTTGGAATATATGAATTAGAAGATAAGGAATTGTGGTTTGGAATGAAAATAAAGATAGGGTTTTGAATATATGAAGTAGAAGATAAAGAATATGGGGTTTGGGGTTTCGGATTTTAGGGATTTAAACGGAATACTCGTTAATTCCTCGTATGTTGACGTCGAACTTACGACGAATTCCTCGTTTATTCCACGTAGGAGAGATTCGTCGTAAATAACACGTAGGACAAATTCCTCGTTTATTCCACGTAGGAGAGATTCGTCGTAAATACCACATAGGACAAATTCGTCGTAAATACCACGTAGGAGAGATTCGTCGTAAATACCACGTAAAATAAATGATGAACGCGGCCCACTTTAATTCCACGTAGGACGGAATCGTCGTAAAAACCACGTAACCAAAATCGTCGTAAACACCTCGTACTGTAAAAACTAGAAAAAGAAGAAATATACTCGATTTTGTGTAGTTTGTTTTATGAATAAGGTAATGTGAGAGTTTGTTTTATGAATAAGGTAATGTGGGAGTTTGTTTTGTGAATAAAAAAATGTGGGAGTTTGTTTTATGAATAAGTAAAAGTGGGAATTGTGGTTTGGAATATATGAATTAGAAGATAAGGAATTGTGGTTTGGAATGAAAATAAAGATAGGGTTTGGAATATATGAAGTAGAAGATAAGGAATATGGGGTTTGGGGTTTCAGATTTTAAGGATTTAAACGGAATACTCGTTAATTCCTTGTATGTTGACGTCGAACTTACGACGAATTCCTCGTTTATTCCACGTAGGAGAGATTCGTCGTAAATACCACGTAGGACAAATTCGTCGTAAATACCACGTAGGAGAGATTCGTCGTAAATACCACGTAAAATAAATGATGAACGCGGCCCACTTTAATTCCACGTAGGACGGAATCGTCGTAAAAACCACGTAACCAAAATCGTCGTAAACACCTCGTACTGTAAAAATTAGAAAAAAAAAGAAAAAGAAGAAATATATTGGATTTACATGTGGCAAGACTTCCAGCAATTATATTACTTAAGTCTCACCAACATAAATTCCAATATCATCTTCTCTTCCTTTTTTCTCAAAATTTTTATAATTTGAATAGGATTGGATTTGAGAGTATGATGTGAGATAGGGTGTGATTTGGGAGTTTGGGTGTGGGTTGAGAAGGAGAGTTACGGGTATATTTATAGGGAAGCTTTCCTCGGTAATTCCACGTAAGCAAAATCGTCGTAACGTCCTCGTACCTAAAAAACACGGGCCTTTGTAATTCCTCGTAACTTCCTCGTATAATAAAACGCGGGCCTTTGTAATCTCTCGCTGTTTCGTCGTAAAAAAAAACACGGACCTCTGTAATTCGTCGTAAAATTACGAGGAATTTGCGACGGAATGTAATTTTATATATACACCCCGAGCGCTCACTCTTTCTTTCCTCTCTACTTCCTCTCCACTTCCTCCATGTTTCGTTGCAATAGTAAGCCTCTCTAATTCCTCTCTAATTTGGTTAGTTTAGGTAGATTAGGTGGTTAGTATAGGGAATTTAAATAAGTTTACGAATCTTATGTTATTTAGTGTTGATTAGGTGGATAATGTTGGAAAATATACTGTTGACGAAAATTAAAAAAATTAAATTTTTTTCTCAGGTTCGAAAAGGTAGACTTACTGCCCATTACAGAGAGATGTTCGGTGAGCCGGGTAATCGTTTAGACCCGTCGTCTTCATCAGCTCCCGGTTCTTCGGGACAAGAGACTGTCCCCGAGACTCAGTACACTCAGAGAGTCTTTGGGTCTCCTTCTTCTAGAGGACCATCGGTTCCTCCTCCCCCGATGACCATGCGACATCCTATTCCAGGCGAGTCAACATCCGACACACATGCCGAGGCAGATGTAACGGCGAGGAGTGATGAATTTTATCGGGCGATTCACGACCCTTAGTTCTTTTTAATTTCGGTTCTTGTATTATGAATTCAAAACTTATTTATATATAAAATATTTTGGTTTTGATTTTTTTAGAATTTTAATTTTATTAATAATTTAAATTATTTAAACTATTTTTTTAATTATAATTTTTTATATTTCTGTAAAATAACGAAACGAAGTAAATTCGTAGCTAATTTTGCGACTTCTTTACGTGGAAGCTTAACGAGGTTTTTACGAGGAATTGTTTACAAGGAAATGACGTGGAAAGTTCACGTGGTCTTTACGAGGAAAGCTATCAAGGTATTTACGTTTACTTTACGAGTATTTACTTTCGAGTTATTCACGTGGGTTTTACGAGGAACGTCTTTCGTGGTATTTACGAGGAAATTTAGCGACGTCCTTACGTGGAAGCTTTACGTGGTCTTTACGACGAAATATTCATCTTCGCTTTTACGACGAAATTATTTCCTCGCTATGTTACGACGAATTAGCGAGGATATATGCGTTACGACAAACGTATAACGACGAAACGGGTTTCCTCGCTAATTCCTCGTAACACTGCTTTTACGACGAAGTCACGAGGAAAACTGCCCTCGTAAAAGTTGTGTTTTCTTGTAGTGTAAGTCTAGACATCAGATAATCTCTACGTACGAAAGTTGATAGATTATAACCTAAATTTGAGTTCAAGAACAAGTCTTTTAATAAATCCCTAATAACTCAATAAGTTTGCATACCTATCATACCTGAGAATTTACCTGGATCTAGTATTTCCCTCAACTGGATAACCTACAAACAACCTTCATTCATTACTGTTTAACATCATTTAATTTCTGTCTAGCTTTACTTCGAAAATAATAGATCTTTTGTGTAATATTAGAGTATCTGTGGATTCGACCCCTAAGCAATATAACAGAACTTCTTATTTGAGAGAGTAAAAGTAGCTCTAGATTTAATTTGAGCATTATCATATTATCTATCTTGGATTTTCCAGTCGGTCAACTTAGCTCAAACACATTAGCAGTAGGTTGTCATAGTAGGTTTTCGAAGCCTGATGAATGTTTTTGTTGTGTTATGCTCTTAACCTTTAGATTTTTTGTTTGGTGCTTGTATGAATTATAAGTCTCTCTTTTTATAAAATGAAAATATTTTGAGCGTTTTGTACATTAACATAAGTGAAACTCATTTAAACTATCGTCGTAGTTTCCTAGAATGTTATGGTTTGTGTTGTGCTCCTCCTAACCTTCAGTGTTCATTATAAACATTATTAGTAATCCGCAGACACTGAAAATGAACAAATAATTAATAATTTAACTAAAAACAATGCCTTGCCATCAAGCACACATTTTCCATCAAGTCACAAACGTTGCTCTCCCTTCATCTCTTTCAAACATGAGTTCCTCTCATAAAGCATCTTGCAGAAACTCAATTAAATGTTTACTTAGAGCCTCCGTCAGTAGTGCCTATTCTCAAATACATCTGATTTTTGGTAGTCAATTAATTAATGTCTACTAATTTGCAATGGCTGTCTAAATTGTAATTCTTTAGGAGATCTCCAAGCTGATAATTTTCTCTAACCGAAGAACACAAAAAAAAAAACGAAAATCAACTGCTTAAAACCGTTGTAGCCAAACCAGTTTTCCACGCATTAACTACTGCACTGTTGAAAAACTTTCATTTAGTATTGAGAACAAAGTAGAGCTACGATGTAATCTAACCTGTTATTGCAAAATGTTGCACGCTGTTGAATCTGCAGTATCACCTCTTCATCCCAGTCTCTCCATTCCTTTGTTAAATAAATTTTAAGAAATTCGGACAATCAGCAAAATATATTGTTTCATACTATAACATTCTCCATGAATGCAGAGCTTTGCTATTAAACTCATGTATAGTGTAGGACTTGGAGCAGTAAATAAGAGAAACTATAACAGAATAGAGAGTTGCACGAATCATATTCATCAATGTTCAATCATCTCTATCTCTAGATTCAGGTGGTCACTTTACAAAACATAAAAGACCATTACCCTTCCAATAATCCAAAACTGATTACTTAATTTGATTTCACTGATGTTCACTGTCTCTTGTCGTTAGAACAGCTCTACATAGCACATTAGTGTCCGATCCCCTAGAGTCCAGTCACTCCATGCTTTGATTTGCACCTTCTCTTGGTTATGGTGTATATATCAACCTTTTCTTTGAGGTTTAAGCATTCAAGAAAACTGAGAGGAAAAAGAGATACTGAAAATTGCAAGGCCAACCAAAAGTAATATCACTTGTCGAATGAGGGATGTACTTATGATTAGTCTGAAGAGAATCACTTTGAACTAATTGAAGAGACTAATTCACGCAACATGTCAAGTAGAAGAGAACTTATAAAGAGCTTATCTTCGTGTTAGCTGAACGTCTCCTAGATATCTTGTGCAACAAATTCATGTTACCATGAAATTCTCTGCAACACAATATAATTAGGTCAATTATCGTAAGCTAGAGATCTAAAGGTGTGGCCTTTATATATTTATATATATCCAAAGTAATTTACTCCATAGACAAAAGAAATTTAGGACAAACTAAAACATATACATCAATATATTCTGAACTGAAATTAAGAGTGATTATGTGTAGAATCAGTTGAGAGGAAGTTCCAGACCTAATCCGTTCATATTAAAACTGGATTTTGAATTGTGACTTGTGAGAGAGGGTTCTTCGATTTTCCTGTTTTCTTCGCAACGTCATGTGTTAGTGAGGTGCAGGTCTCTTTAAGGCCGTGATGAGGAGGGGAGGATCTGGCGAGCTACAGGGGAGCAACGAGCGACGGTCATCACACAGAAGCGGGAGACCGCATTTCTCCTTCCAGGTGAGGATCCCGTTCGAGGATGGCGGGGAAGGTGTGGAGGAGGAGTTTTAGGTTTCAAGATCTTGCGGAAGATCGAAGCTCAGGATCGTGATTGTTGAACGTAAATTTCAACGCTCTGACACCATATTACTTGAATTAGCGAGAGAGAAAGTTTGTTACATGATGATGAACTTTTCTTCTTATTCAAGTTAAAAGAATCTGTTACAACGTCTTTCTCTTTATATAGAGAGAGTAATACTTAACGGGAATAAGCTAAGTCTAAACCATTGTAAACGTAAACCATCACTCTAATAGAGTGGGGTTGCTCGGTGCTCCGTCTTGGTTGTGGTGTCCAAATCGGTGGGTTTCTAGATGGGTGTATGCTTCTGGTGCTCCTTTCAATGCTATATCAAACGATGAGTTTACCTTGATGGTTGAAGCTATAGGGAAGTATGGTCCAGGAGTTACCCCACCAAGCCAATACCAACTTCGAGAGCCTTTACTTAAGGAAGAAGTTGAGAGGATTAATGGTCTGCTGAAACCGCAAGAAGAAGAATTGAAGAAGAATGGGTGCACCATTATGACGGATGCTTGGACATATCAGAAGAGAAGAAGTATCATGAACCTGTGCATCAATTCAAAAGGAGGAACAATGTTCCGGTCTTCTAAAGACTGCCCAGATGAAGCTCATACAGGTGCCTACATTTTTGAGTACGTCAATAGATGCATTGAGGAGGTTGGGGAGGAGAATGTTGTTCAAGTGGTGACAGATAATGCCACTAACAATATGGCTGCAGCAAAGAGCCAAAGATGTTGAAAGAAATCAAGCCTACTATTTTTTTAGACGTCATGTGCTACTCACTCTATCAATTTGATGCTTGAAAGCCTTTCAAGACTTCCAAAGTTCAAAAGCACAATTCAAATGGCCAAAAAGTTGAGGATCTTCATATATGCTCATCATAAAACATTAGCATTGATGAGATCATTCACAAAAAGGAGAGACATCGTCAGACCGGGAGTTCCGAGATTTTCATCATCATTTCTTACGTTGCCAGAGAAAAGAGACAAGCTAACAGCCATGTTTTCTAGCAGTGAATGGAGAAAATGTACAATTAAAAAATAAAAAATAATAATTGTATAAATCTTATTTCTAAAGCATTATTTAGTAAGATATAGAAGAAAAAAAGGTTGTTAGTTTTTTTCTTTCACTTAAATATTATAACTAGATTAGATAAAACTACCTCAAAAAATCTTATAGACTAAATTCTACATGAACTTTTTTACCGTTACAAGTCCAATCAATCATGCACAATATCATAACAAGAGAACTCTAGATTTTGAACTTCTATTTTTATAAAACTTGATCGATAATTTCAAGAAGAAAAAAAAACAAAATTTGGTGATTCAAAACGAATAATTTTGTTCCATTTTATGAAATTTGGGAATAGGTTTTAACGAAATATACCTATTATATGATATTGAAGGATATTTTAAAGGTATATATTAAAACAAAATTGATTGAAATCAGAAGGTCATCCAAAAGAATTTCAAGCAATATTTGGGTTGAAAAAAGTATTTAATAGTTAATATCCTTTTCAAGTTCATTGTGTGTTAACATGGCTTACAAGACTTTTCTCAATCTTTTACATACCAGAATATAGAACTGAATTTTGAAAAAAAAACAAAGAACTAAAGTAGGCGTGACATTCATGTACCTATTAGAATTTGGCTTGGGATATCGGATTTTTGATTTTCAGTATCATATTGGGTTTGGATCAGGTTATATCTGATTCTAAAATCACCTAAGAACACATGTCCTCATCTCTCAGTCATAGCAGGAATAAAACTTTGGTATGCGGATTTTGTCTTACTGAAAGAACGCATTCATCCAATTGAAAAGATGTACAATGCTTTTCTTTATAAAGGGACGTTAGAAGGGAAATATGTAGCGAGAGAGTAGCATGGGAAAAGGTCACGAAACCGAAGTAGAATGGTGCATGGTCTAGGCCTCGGAAACGTTGTGCTATGGAACATGACTTGTATGCGTTTACACAGGAGTCAGTTTCGGTTTCTTGGATTCAAGACAATGTTATCAAAGATGAAATATTTTGTCTCTTAAACCCCGTCAAAACCATACCTGGATCTTTAAACAAATCCTTGCAGAGAGACAAACTGCCATACAATGGCTTCAAACTGATCCGGGAAATGGAAACAATGTCAGCTTCTGGAATGATCCTTGGACTTGGACCAGGTTTGGAAAACTGACATCCTTATCCTTCATAGGACAAAATGGGCCTCGCCAAACTGGCATCCCACTGTCTTTGTCAGTTGCGGACGTTTGGAGAGATGGAGTGTGGATAATGCAATCAGCAATATCTCCTGAGATGGAGGAACTTCTCATTTACCTAGCCACAATCACCCTCAACGATTCTCCTAGCACACCACACTGGATTGTGAATGGCCGTGCCCATAGATCCTTTGTTAGCTCTATCATTTACCACTCTTATGAAACTATTAGTGATGGGCCTAACTCACACCCAAAAACTAGTTCAAGAGTGGAAGATTGCCCATACACATATATATTGCCCAAGGACCATCATCCCACACGATGTAGGACTCTAATAGCTCTTCTCGAGATGTGAGTGGGAAACGGTCCAACGGAAACAGCCAAGCCCAACATCTCGGACATACCACAGCAATATGAGCCACTTGTACATGCTACATAGAACCTAAAATCTACAAAAAGTATTTGATAGTGATCGAGGTTTGATCTAGGGAAGACAAATGATGTAGGCAACGATATCTTTAGAACACAACGATGTTAAATAGTTTCCAGTAGGTGAAAATAGACTTTATTGATGAATAAGATCAAATACAATGGATTGAACTAGATCGAGTGATACAACCGAGATCGGTAAAGAAAGAATCTAAAAGTGGGAAGATAACAAGATCGGTGTAAGTGTATAGCTCTCTCTAGGGTTTTCAATATGTCCTCTTCTGTTTCCACTCCTCTTCCTTTATAGTAAGCTGACTTCGAAACCTCTGTGGTAGCTCCACGATCTCAGCTTCTTGTTGCACGATCTCCGCGACCTCGACGACGCCTTCTCAGCTCATATCTTTGCTACGGGCTCCGGCCCTTTAAGGCCCATGCCTTTGTCGCGGCCAATTATGGTATTGGTCAAAATTGGGTCAAACACTGGGTTTTTACCATGGGCTCTAATACCATGTTAGTGATGGACCTAACTCACACTCAAAAACTAGCTCAAGAGTGGAAGATTGCCCATACACATATATATTGTCCAAGGACCATCATCCCACACGATGACGTGGGACTCTAATAGAAACCAGCTCGTTTAGTGCCATGGTACTCTCTCATCTAGATTAAGAAAGGTATTCCTAAACATAAAACCCTTGTCTGGTTAATGCTTCTTAACAGATGTCCGACGGTTGCTATATTGCCACTTTTCCTACCCTTTCATATTTTATTTAATGCAAGAATAGTTTAAAAAAAAAAAGATATATCATATGTATTTGATCGCAAAAATACAACGTGATAAATATGGGAAAATGATTTCAAAAACACGAGACTTCTTTATTTATCCTACTATATAATAGCAGCTAAATTGAGGCTTTTTAAGCTATGCCACATAGGCACAAATATTCTCATCCAACCAAACTGCCATGTCATTCCATATTGGGCTTGGATTTTAAAAAAATTAATCAGCTTTGCAGCCCTTTTGACCCATCGTGCAGCTGTCTTGATCCCATTTCGCAGCCCAGCCCATTTACCCAGGCCTTTGTCGATTCTATTTCATTCGCAGACCCAGCCTATTTTTTATACAGATAGCAAGTTTATTGTTCCATATATGATTCTTAGTATTTGAATATAACATATAACATATAAATCTAATAATATTAAAATATATTTTGTTTTTGTTAAGGGTAGTAAAACATCTGACCTGAAAACTGAAAAACTAAAATATAAAAAATGAAAATTATATGATATTCATAAAATTTTCCAACTGCTTTGTCTTAAAAAAAATTAATTACGTAACTAACATTGCATGATGTTACGTACAAACTTTTGTTAGCTTTTATTTTGTAGTTTTATGATAATTACAATAGTATACATAATGAGAATGAATAATATATATAGAAATTATGTCGTTAGTTATTGAAACTACTTTGAAAATTTTAAATATTTATTTTTTATTTTATACAATTTTAAATCTAAATCCCAAATCCCCACCCGTTAATTATAATCCTAAATAACCACATCACACTAAAATATTTCATTTTACTAAATTTAATAAGTAAAATGACACTAATACTCTAGATATATTAAAAATTACATTGAAAGTGGAATAAGCTTACATTGAAATGGCTGCCCCTTTCATGCTTCTAAGGAATTTAAATCAAAAGAAAGGGTTATGCAATGGAACACGTCTGATTGTTCCTTACCTAAGTGAGCGTGTTATTAGAGGTGAAATAGTTACAGGCTCTCATATTGGACATAAAGTGGACCTTCCAAGAATCATACTATCGGAATCAGTAACTAAACATCCATTCACCCTTGAAAGGCGGCAATTTCCAATCAGGTTATGTTACGCAATGACAATTAACAAAAGTTAGGGTCAGAGTTTGAAATGTGTCCTATTATATTTGCCACAACCCGTTTTCACCCATGAACAGCTCTATGTTGGTTTTTACAGAGTTATTACCCAGTCAGGCCTCAAAATTATACAAGGAAAGGATCAAAAGATAGGAAGGGTTAAAAACATAGTCTACAAAAAAAATATACAACGGTCTACCTCGCTCCCCTAAAAAAATATTATTTTGCAACACAATTCACAACACATTCCAAAAATACTAAATTCCTTTCTCTCTCCCCCAGAATCACGATCAGATGCTCACCTAGAGCAGATTCCCCAGAATCACGAACAAATTTCTATACCATAAGATGCAAGTAACCAGTAAGTCTGCCGACCAAAACTCTCCGAACTCAATAATGAATCTGTACTAACAAAATTCTTTTATAATAATAGGCCCGCTCGCAATAGAAAATGCCATCTCTACAAGACCATTCACAATATACTTTGCAGACATCATCTACGTCTTATCTTATTTTTATTCCTTTTCGTTAGCTACCAAACTCTATTCCCTTTGGACAATTACTTATTTATACTGTCAAACAATTTAGTTTTGAACTGTCTCAACTGGATAACATTCCCTTTGGATTGGATTGGATTGCGTTTACACAGGTACTAACATTTTATTAAATAATATTTGTTTTAAGCAATAAATATATAATACAATAATTTTTTGTAGATCCAAAATGGTACGTATAACCATATGGGACAATGAGGCGGCTAATTTGAGGAAGTTAAATCGCATATCTACCAGGAAAAACCAAATCGTAATCATCACAAGTATCATTCCAAGGTTACATGAAGGTAATAAACTAAACAAAAAGTTTATGTCAAACTAAATGCTTATAAATATTACACTTATACAGAAAAACTATCACTCACAACCACATCAGGATCGCACTTTTACTTTGACACCGACATTGATATCATACAACGCTTCTAAAAGACGAATAAACTGCTATCCTAAGCCTGATAGCAAACGACACCACTCAATATTCAAAAATACTCTTTTCTCCTATAAAATTTGATTGCTCAACACAATATATTATTCAAACTTACTTTTGTTTAGAAAAGAAAAACTGATCACCGCATCACATTCAAACAAAAACTCCATGGTTAAATCTACAACACACAAAATTAACAAACACTTTCTTAAACTAAAAACTACTAATCAAAAATATAAATTTTCTTAATTTTAACATGTTATCTGCGCGTAGCGCGGACACCGAATCTAGTTCTATTAATATTGTCATACAACGAAACACAAAATAAGAAGATACAATAAAATATTCAAAAAGCCCATTAGAAACAGTTAGGTTGACCTTCATCACGTCTATCTCTACATGGTGCTGGTTCATAGATGCTCCAGATACATTCGCTGCAAACTCCAACTTTGCTTCTCGGATTATCATCTCTATCAGCTCTAAAAATATCAAATGTTGCTGTGTTAGCAGGCCAAGCAAAATTACAAGTGTATACTGTTGTTTTGCGAAGATTTACACGAAATCTAAAATCAAAACTATCTCCGGGTCCGAGTGAAATCACTCCCTTATCTTCCTCTTTGTTTGTACAATGCACAATCAATATTGCATGTGTAGTTTATTTATAATCACAACATGTTTTGAAGAGAAGGGCAAAAGCCCCGCAGAAGCAAATTGCATCGTCACAAGAATGAATAAAATTGGGAATAGCATGAAAAGAAAACTGTGATTCTTTGAGAAAGCCATGGTCTTTTTTCTTTCTTGTGATCTGTGATGGGGAGTAAAGTACATGACATGATTTTATTATAAGGCGTTTAGGCGTATTATTCTGAGAGAAATGACTTTAAGGATTATTTTGGTATACCATTGTAGGATTGTGGATAATTAATTTCATTTGTAACGTATTTACAAAATAAATATGTATAACAGAAATATCTCAACTATTAAATACTTGCGTTGTTAAGAAAATCCTTACTTTACCGTTTTTTAGTAATTACATAGTAGTTGACTATTGAGGATGGCATGATTTGTTATATAATTAATTATTTTGACATTTTTGATAGATTTAAACCCCAAGTTCATTGAAGTTTTTAAAAAATATCAAAAAGCATACTAAAATTTCTACTATATCTCTTATAAATATATTATATAATTTTTATTTTCTATTAATAAATTGAAGCAATAGGTTAATAACGGGCGTTTTGATGATCGAGACGTAAAACTCCACATCTTTAAATGGCTTCACGATTCTGCAATAGGCAGTCCCTCAGGCAGGGATTCAACGCTACAACGAATCAAATCACTGTTTTTCTGGCCAAAGATGAGCTTAGAAACTCAGAACTATGTCCACAACTGCTCAACATGTCAGCACAACAAATATGATTTAGCCGCAAAACCAGGCTTGCAACAACCTCTTCCGGTACCTGCAGGTGTTTGGGAATTGGTTAGTCTTGACTTTATAGAAGGATTACCTCCATCTTCTGGAAAGCATTGCATCTTGGTGGTCATTGATCGCCGCAGCAAGAACACTCACTTCCTGGCGTTACCACATCCTTACACTGCCATGGACGTCGCCACGCTTTACTTGGATCAGGTTCTTCGTCTTCACGGTATGCCCAAAGACATCACAAGTGATAGGGATCCAGTGTTTTAAGTGACGTCTGGCGCGAGCTGTTCTGTGTTTATGGCGTCGACCTCAACTTCTCTACCGCCTACCATCCACAAACAGAGGTCACAAATAAAATATGCATGATATTCGCCGCACACTTGGAGTACATGGCTTCCTTTAGCCGAATGGTGGTATAATACCACTTACCACTCTGCAATACATAGCACACCGTACGAAATAATATACGGTCAGCCTCCTCCGGTGCACATTCCATACCTACCTGGCAAAAGCTCATCTACCTCAGTTGACCGAACTCTCCAAAAACATGAAGCAGTCATCGACCTCATGAAGTTTCATCTACTCCGTGCTCAGAATCGTATGAAACAATATGCCGACGCACACCGTTCTGACCGAGAATTCAAGATAGGAGATTATGTTTATTTATATTAAAACTGCAACCTTACCGCTAACATTCTCTCAAAGGTCCAACATTCCACATAAACTATCACCATGTTTTTACGGTCCTTTCCCAGTCTTCGATCGAGTGGGATCTCGTGCTTATAAATTGGAGTTACCTCCAAATGCTGCTATCCACGACGTCTTTCATGTCAGTCAGCTCAAGATCTGTCCTAATCCGCCAACTACACTCCCTACACTTCCGCAATATCTCAATGATGTTGGTACGTGCAAGGTACCTGAGTCTATCTTGGAGAGAAAGATAGTTAATCGCCACAACAGGGCTGTTACAAAGGTCTTAGTCCAATGGGAAGGGTTCACTCCAGCACAAGCTACTTGGGAGTTCTATCAAGATTTCATTGCCAAGTATTCAGACTTCCATCCTTGAGGCTAAGAATGTTCTGAAGGAGGGAGTATTGTGACAGGATAAGTCACATAGTCGGTTCTCCATTACCCGTTTCCTTATTTCTAGTTTTCCTTTTCCTAATAGTTAAACCTCCTCTGGGTTTGCTATATATATGTAGCCTTAGGGAAATGTTTTGATACACAATCAATAAACTACTTTCTAGCTATTACTTATCTCTCAAGCAACTAAGTTCTTATAAAGAGCTTTGCATTCGAATTCAGTCTTTCGAGTTGATCCTTCTAAACGTCCTGATCATCTCCTACGTCTGTGTTTACCCGTTCTTCGAATCCACAGTAGGATTTCTACTTTGGGATCTATCTATCCAGGTTTCCTATCTCACTTCCACTCCCTATTATTGGACCGCGGCCTGCCCCTTGCCTTTGACCAATCAGTGAGAAGAAATAGGAGGGAAGATAAGACTGTGACAAATCTCCAGAAGGAAGAAAATGACTTCTAATTTTGTTTGATAATTTCATAATCCTATACAAAGAACAAAGCAATATAAATACATAACTGTATGAGGTAATGGCATAAATGGTAATTAAACGAAAGAGAAATGCTTTGGGCTTGATCTTCTTATTCAGTTTACAGGCCCATCTCGGAATCCAATATGAGATTGTATCAGTCGCCCTGCTTGGTTTCCGCGGTGGTCACCCGCGTAGCGCGTTGTCTCCTATCGATCAACCGCTGACTGCCTCTACCCACGTCAGCGACTCGCGGTGGTCTCGAGCCAAGCTCCCTGGTGCAATTCTGCAGCCTCCGGTCTGGTGGTCCGCGTCGGCCACCCGCGGTGAACGGAGGTCTTCCATTTATTTTCTAAACATGATGTTTCTGACTACAATTTACATGGTAGCAAACTCTAATAACTTCGAACCCTGATTACGATCTGTCAGCGACAATCATACAAACTAATATGATAAGTCTGGTAAAACCGCATAGATTTTGATTCAGAAAGTAAATGGATATGTCCCTCTGGATGAAAATAAGCTGTGTGTCTTTGTGATTCTCAAAAGCTTAACAAAATTAGAATCAAAGTGATTTATTATTTTCCTACGGATAAAAGGAATAACGCTTTTACGGTTCAATCAAACAAAGCTTATAGCTGAAGACACTAAGAACTTGTTTTCACATAATGCCAAGACAAAACTTGTTCGTCCTTTATTGTACATGTAAAAGACTAAAATTATGCCCATAATGTTTTCTTTTGCCAATTATATTAACTTTACATCATATATGATCCTTGTTTCTTTTGGCGCATGGCATAACCTGTCAAAATCTCTTACAAAATTGATTCTATTTCTAATCGATTGATAGTTGAAATGAGTAATTCAAATTTTCAGATGTAACTAATTTGATTTGAAATGTATTCCCAGTTTATTCTGTATCTTTATCACCTATAATATTATTATACGATATCCCAAGCAAGCTCACTAGTTTTTTTGTCATACAATTTTATATTAATAAAACTGAATGAAATACAAGATGAAATGTACATAAGCCGGGTTGAAGAATCAAAATTCGCTAAGACATAGTGGCAAGCTCACACACAAGAGAATACACATACAAACAAAGAACTATCAGGGACAAAGGTCTCACATCGAATGTTGGAAAGGATTCTTAGTAGTAGATAAGACAGATGGACCATTCTACTTATCACCAATTAGTTTTAGGTCGGAAGTTCATCTGCCTTAACATGGTATCAGAGCCCAATCCACGCAGTCTAACCCAATCCATTATCGATCTAGCCCAAAGTCGGCACATCGATCCTTGCCCAAACATTCCATAATTGATGCTCAAAGAGTCATCATCTCGAGGGAGCGTATTAGGGACAAAGGTCTCATATCGAATGTTAGAAAAGATCCTTAGTAGTATATAAGATAGATGGATCACTCCACTTATCACCATTTGGTTTTAGGTTGGAAACCCATCTACCTTAACGAGAACAACTTGTAAGAAAACACTAAACGAAAGCTAACTAATCTCATTCCCCTATAAACTGATGGAATTCTCGCACTGAACCAAAATCAGGCAAGAGAGCAAGCAATGCAGTGGACATCTTGACAATAAGTACTGAAATTCATTTGAACCTTTTGTCAGACAAAGCCAGAACTAAGCCAGATTAGCAGAATAACTTTGAGACACGAAGGCAAAACAAATGAATTAAACATCCCAGAATAAAATCCCCTACTCAACCGCGCCTTCAAGGGGAATATTTATAGATATTATTAACATATTATGTAAATTATTTATAATTATATCATTATAGTTTAATTAATCAGTAATCGAACCATATATATATATATATATGCTTTCTAAAAATATCATTCACGGTATCACTAAAACCAAATAAGTTATTTCAGTTCAGTTCGGTTTTGATTTATTCGGTGTTACATGATTGACCGCGCCGAAACCTTAACCTATTTGGATTGTTTCTACAAGTAAAAGCCACCGGAAAATTAAAAGATCAGAAAACAAATCGAGAAATACTTTCAAAGACAAAGGCCGTGAGAAAGAATCATTTGCAGCTGGGAGTTGGAAGAGACATGCACTTGTAGTTACGTGTTGTGATCCAAACTACCTAGCTATGGTATTAAGGCTTACACACCAAACACTGCAGTTAAAAATAACAATTTTTTATGTATATATCAATATATTTTTGTTGCTAGCACCGGTTATGCTTTGCATGTTATCATTCAAACCCTAAGTTTGTCTCACCTGCTTCTCCTGAAACCGATTCACGCCTGAAATACTTGAATACTGGTTTTCCCCGCATGCTATATATGTTTGTTTGGACTTCGGAGAAAACCAACATTTTCAATAGTGCACAATTCAAAAAAAGAAAAACATTGAAACTACGTACTACATACAATAAATTTATTACGTATTAAAATTTATACACGGATAATTTTATTAAATTAATTGATTCAAATAACAGGTAATCATGCATGGGACCCTACTATAGAGTATATAGATTTAGATATTTGTTAGAATTCAATTCTTGTTTTTTTGGTAAACGCATTAAAATTGCATTACTAATTTTCGAGTTTGTAACATACGATACAAAAAGATACAAACATACGATACAAAAAGATACTCTTTCTGGATACGAATGTAAAATGTTCTATATTTTTATTTTGTATACAAATGTATGATGTTTTGAGATATAATTAATGTATTTATTTTGAAAATTTAAACATAAATTAAAACGTAAAATTATGAGTGGTAAAACTTTATTGATATAATAAAAAAATAACAATTAAAATAGTCTATTTATTGTTTTCTAATATGTGTGTAAAACTTTAAATATCTTATATTTAAATTCAGAGGGAGTACTAAAATTCAATTATTGCGTATGATTGTTGTGGCATCTGATAGATTAGACACGCAAATGTCTTTATTAAAAGAATGGAATAATCTTTCTTTTTTTCTTTAAGCATGAATGATATTGAATGTCAAATTGGTATATTTTTATCATCAGTATATATACTAAACCATATATGTATATTCAAATCATAAAGTAGGAACCAGTGGGCCTGTTATCTACTGGCTTCCAGTATCAAATTTTCGTAATGTATAGTTCTAACTTCTAATCGAACGATTAAAAAGTTCAATCTATGAACACACATTTATACATTGATATGTATGAACATATACACATTATATCATAATTAAAATTAGGATTTATAAAGAATTAAACATGTTCCGATTTAAACCAGTTATAATAATTTATATAAATAATTGCAGTATTTTCTTAAATTGATGTAAAATATTTGCATTACCGCTTTCTAAACTATAAATTACAAATTACAAATATCTAAAATAAATGATGCAAAATATTCTAGTGAATTTGTCTTCCGTATTTCTGCATTATAGGGGATGATTGGTTGGGGCTGTAGATGTTCTGGACAGCCAAAATTTAGTCTACAGCTATATATATCAATCAATCAAGCTTTGCTTTCCTTAAAAAACTCACAGCAAAAAAATCTCTGCAAAATCAAAATATAGCTGTAGAGAGCTTTATTTCCAGAGCAAAAAATTAGTGTTTTAGAAATCTACAGCAAGGAAAGCTACAGCAAATAAATCTACAGATTAAATTCTACAGCAAAAAATATAAAGCTACAGCACTTACCAATCATCCCCATAGTTGCAAGTAGAACTCTAGGTAGCCCTTTCTCAAAAAAAAAAAAAAATAGAACTTTAGGTAAATTGTAATCTACTCTACAAGAATGAATAGAAAGCATCAACGTGGAATCATAAAAAAATAAATAAAGATATTATAAAATAACAATACATTTTTGATACGTATGTTTTGGTGACAGGATAACACGTATAGCGTTTAACAAAATAAATATTACTCTTTGTATAATTTACTATCATGGCAATCAGCATGTATTTTGTTGCTAACAAGTAACAACATACATACAGTACAAATTAAATTTTATCAATTTGAAAACCTACAGATTTATAAGGAATATTTCAAATTAATATGGAAACAAAACTTTAATCGACAAATGCATATGTAGATCTGAAGAATTTTTGAAATCCATGTTTCTAAAAAAGTATCTAAAACTAGAAATGTTATTTTGGGTTCATATTTTACATTAATTAATTTAAAATTTAATTTCTTTTATTTTCCAAAAAAGCAATAACAATTAACATAATAAATAATAAAATACGATTAGAAATAAAATAAATTTATATATAGTTAATCTTTAAGTTTTCTTATTTTGTCATCGATATAACCAAACCTCTAATAAAAGTATTATAAAGTATTATGAAAACACCATTCAGTGATCTAATTGAATCCATATTTATTGAAATTTTAAAAATATAATATAATATTAATAATAATATTTATTCCTAAAAACACTTATTTTGAAGTAGTGAAGGATAATAAATATTTTATTATATTAATAGAACTATATATTTTATTATTTATTATTTTATCAAATTATTTTTATTTTGAAATTTTCCAATTGTTTATATAAATATTGATTAAATTATAGGTGATTAAATATATAGTTTACACATATTGTCTATATATAAAAATTAGTAAGCAAATACATATATATATATATACACATAAAGATATATACATATATATATTGTATTATATTATTGTTATTTCATCAGCATAGAAATTTGGGTTTGGAGCGAAGTTATACACATACAAATTTGAAACAAACTAAAAGTTTCATCTTTAATAAGTGACTAACAAAAATGGAACCAACTGCAAAAATATGTATATTTTATATATTCAAGAACAAGGACAGGAACAAAAGGTTATTCAACATAAAAACAACCCATATCTGCTAAATTCAGCAATAAACCCCCCCCCCCCCCCCCCCCCCCCAAAAAAAAATATTAAATTAAAATACTAAAGAAGAAAGAGAAAATACATTAAGATTATTGTCCATGCTTTGAAGTCTTCAAGCTGAATTTAGCATATGTTCCCGTCCGTCTTGACAACTACAACTCTCTCTCTCTCACACACTCTTTAATCACCTAAAAGAGTAAAAAACAAATTCAGCTTAGTTAGTTATATATCTTTTTTTCTAACATAGAGCCTATTAATATATGATAGGAAAAAAATGTATATTGGGTAATCCTATTTTTCTAAGTCCTAATCATTCTTTCTTTTGTAGTTGGTCCCCTCCAACACCATTGTTGCCTCTGCCTACCTTTGAAGAGTCATCGTTTTTCTACTATCTCTACTTTTTTCCAAGTAATAATTCAATCTTTGATCATGACGTACGAATTTTATATTTCTTCTTTATAATTATTATTTTAACCAATATTAATGAGTATCTTGATGCTAATAAAGAACCTTTTAATATACGTTCATCTACTATACCTGAAACTGTTGCCCCCAAACGTTGGTGTCCAGAAGTCGGCGGTTGTTTCATTAGCCACCGGAAAAGTGCTCGATATGGGAACGAGACACAGACCGTGTGCTCTTAGTTCTTGATTCTCGTTTCCATCTTGACTCTTACCAGATTTCTGCATGAATCCATACTAAATTAATACTTAATTACCCATGATGGCGTGAAACTCCAAAGTTAGACACAAATCACACACTCTAGAGTAGTAATTAAACCTGATGTTGTTGTTGGACGGAAGCACCTTGTTTCATGTATGGAGTGCTTAGAACCTGTATTTTAAAAAATATTATTATGCTCAATATTTGATCATATATCTTTTTAACAAATTATTTGATCATTTCTAGGGTTTCTTGACTTAGAAAAAGATTTCATGAGAGAAATCACTAGAAACGTACAGTGACTTGATCATGAAGAAACTTGATGTACTCTATGGATTCTTGGAGAACGGATGCAGTATCTGTCTATAAATTAGCCCAAAGAACAGAAAAAATTAATAAAGAGGCTCAATACATAAACCTAACCAAGAGAAAACTTTTGTTCATATATCTTACTAATCCAAATAAATAAATAAACACATAAATCATTCACCTTTCCGAAAGGTGAAACTAACTGTTGTAATGAAGTAATCTGGTCCCTTAGATTCTCTTTTCTCACCTGTTACATTTACAATCCATTTTATTCACCAAGAAATGAAAATAAAATGTTAAATAAACAAATCTTGATTTATGATTATTTACCTTAAAAGTTGGCAATGGTGAAGGCGTGCTAATTCTCTGTTTCTTCGACGCGGAATCATTATCCTTTGCTCTCTTTAAAGACTCGCTCTGGCCTTTAGTCTTCTGATTCTTCAACACAAAAGAAAAAATTAATAAATTAGCAACAAACTTATATATCACCAAAACAAAACTTATATATTAGCAAATTTTGACATAAATGTGATTAATTACCTTAGTTTTGTCCTCAAGACGAGTAGGTATTATCTGCGAATAGGTTACAAAACTGTTATGCGGCGTGTTGTTTAAGTTAGTGGTTGATGAAGAACTCCAAAAGGGTCGAGAGTTTGTGCTGTTAGAGAAGTTGTTAATTATTCCATAAGCAGCTTGATGATGAGGACTTGTCTTACTACTAGCCCAAGAGAGCTGAGGATCGTTGATTGAACAGCTAGTGGTAGAAAGGAACCTGTACTGACTCGGTTCCTGATCGTAAAAGGTTTGTAACAAGCTTGAGGAAGGAGGAGAAGGTGACGAAGATGAAGAACAAGCTGGATTAAGAAGATAAGGTGAACTAGTTGTAGATAAGAATCCTTGGCCATGATAGTGATCTTGTGAGCTTATGAAGCTTGAGTTTAAGTCTTCTTGTCTGAAACATAAAGCAATAAACAAAAGTGGTCTTGTGATTATTATTGAATGTTATCAATTTCCTCGAAAACTAGAAGAACTGAAAGAAATTAAAGTTAATGTTTGTCCTTAAGAAATTTACAAAACGGTTTGGTTCCAGTCTGAAGAAGAGTTTGAGGAAAACCCTAGACCCATCATTTGCAACGTCGAGTCAATACTCACGGTGCTTCCTCCACTGTCAGAATCAGCCTCTCGCTGTCCGAAACATGGCGACAAGAAATGATCCGAAGGGGACATAACGCTCCTTGGCGAGTTCCACCACGCGCCGCCTCCGCTGCCGCAAATTGCTGCCGTCGCTTGAAACTCCTCAGCCATAAAAACAGAATCAGGAAATTTTAATTTATGCTTACTCCAAAGTTGTTATTAGACAAAGGTCAAGAGTTTTACATGTGTGTGTGCTATGTGTGATATGAAGAGTATTAATGTGAATTTTTGATATATGTTCTATGAGGGTGTGTATGTTTATATAGGGAAGTACGGACAAGTGTGTGGAAATTACCGGAATTTAGTTGACAATTGGCACAGTTTAGACTAAAAAATTATATATCAACATAACACTCCTAAATGAATTTTCTTTTGTTAAGAAGTAATCTTGATTTTTTTTTATTAATTCCTTTTTGTATACTTTTTGAAAGAAAAATGTTGTAATAATAACGGTTCCTAATCCCTGATTTTTGTATTATTCTAAAAACAACTGTCTGGATGAGATTTGTTTCATTGCTGCTTGGTTTTTATAAGAAGCGATGATTATCCTCTTAATTTAATTAATTAAATATTTAATTTGAGATTAGATAGGTGTTTGGTATTATGCAAGATGCCAAAAGAGGGATGATATTCAGACATTATATCTAACGGGAACCTAAGATTGGTTGACATCAAATTCTATAACCGATAAGTTGCTAACTGGTCGGAAATAGAAAACTTCTCAAGGTTTTGATCAATTACTTCACTATAAATTAACTTCCAAACACAATTTGTTATTAAATCGTCTTTATTCGATCATCAATTCTAAATAACGCATTATAATATGTTGTAATTGAGTTTAATACTAGTAATCATGTTTAGAAAATTAAAAAAAAAAAATTCTGTTGTGATTTGAAACACACCAGTAAAATCTAAATCTGGTGCTATTTAAAAATAGAAAAATTGAATATGAAATTATGACAAATGATTTTTAGTAGAATTCCATAACTGAAACAATAAAAGTCCAAATATAATATAATTATTTTAGAATTCATACAAATGTTATCAAAATTCTAAACACCAGAAAATAACAAACAATTGTGTTTTTATTTTGCACTAAATAATGATACTTACATAATAAAAGTCTTTTTTAGATTAAAAAAAAAAAAGAAAGTTGCCAGTTAGATTTTTTCGGGCGTAATTATAAAATAAGATTTGTTCTTGTGGTTTGAGATTGAGACTATGGATAAATGGAATATGATGACGATCGTCGTTCGATGCCAAGTTTTGATCTGTGTCACGTCACAGTTCCTGGACCTATTGTGTTTGTGACTTTTTTACCAAACGGTCCATATTCTTTTGAAGTAGCTTTTTCTAAATTTCATAAATATTTTATTCTTCTTACAATTATGATAAGTCAATCAATTGTTGCACTTTATTGATTACAATTCATAGATTTGTATTACCCCTATCTTAATAGTTTTACCTTTTTACCCAAAACCCAAACATTGTAAATAATTATTTTCAACAAAAAATTTGTCTGAGCATTATAAATAGTGTCTCTTAGATACTATTTTACCATTGGTAAATCTTAATTGTTTTTCGTTAAAGCAATTTTCTTAAATTTTAATATTGTATGATGCGAGAGCCACATAAACTTAAAGTTGGTTTGTTGTTAAATTTGAAAATGGAATGGTATAACTTTACATGCTCATCGTTATCCTACCGATGAATTGAACCGGGCGTGGCACATAGATATTCCATTTGCATCCAAACAAACCAGGTGCACAATATTCGTTTTTTTCGTCATCCGCACAATATACGTATCCGATCTATTTTAAATACCTAATCTTATTCGCTCAAATATTCAAATGTAATTGTTGGTAAATTAATGTTTGATCAGTCAAAAAAATATAATAATAATGTTTGAACCGTGTTAAACCATAAAATATGTGATGTAAAAGTTTTCACAGAAGAACACTCGCTTTATCAGTCCATGTTTGACGTCAAACACAAAAATCATTTAAATCTATATAGCTAGAATAGAATTAATCATTTTTATTAGTATCCAGGAAAAAAAAATCAAATGGAACTGATGTAATTACTTATTGGATAATGGTTGCTGGAAAGAAAAAATTAAGAATTAAGATGTCGCAATTAAATCAATGATCATATTGAAAAATAAAATTAATTAATTAATAATGATTATTTCATGGTTTCCCTCTGTGACAGAATTTATTGATTTTCTAGTAAGTGCGACTTCAGAGGTTGAAATTAATTCAGAGACAGTTAGGTCAGATCCGTGTGACTAGTAAGACTCTACTAAAAAAAAAAAAATATTATATCAAGCAAATCCAATTATTATTCTTTAAATGTAACTGTAAGCAAGAAAGTGTCGAAACCAATTTGATCAAGTTGCTTAAGCACATCCGAGTCCACCCGCCAAAAAAGAACGTCATTAACCGATAGGTTAAAAGCTAATCCAGAGAGTCGACTAAACTTAGCTTTTTTATTATTCTATAAACCCACTTGTTAATGTTGACTTTGGATAAAAATAGAACTATTGAAGCTTCGAATAGTGACACAGATAAGAAAATACAGATAAAACAGATCATGGATTAAAAAAACAAATACAAATTAAAAATAATATTATACAAAACAAATGCAGATACAATTGATCAAACTAATTTGTCACATCATTGTCTTTATTTAAGTATTGAAAAAATTGGAATGGTGTAGATTAAATATCTAAAACAAAATACAAATACTAGTTAATATACATATATATATATATGTATATCTCATAATATATTTGTAGACAAAAAAAAATTTGTTGAATAATATTGAATATAAACCTCAGTTATTATTTTTACTATATTCACTTTGTTTAACATATAAGATGTTTTAAAATGATGTTTTCAAATATAATATATTTTCAATTTTGTATGTAACTTTTCACTTTATTAATAATTGTGAAAAAATAATATTTTATAACTGATTGAACTGATTTTAATTTCTATTTTTAGTGATACTTTTGAAGTAAAAACAATTTTGTAAATATTTGTACATTTACCTAAAATATCTTATATTTTGGAACAGTGGAAATATTAATATTTTAATAATTAACTGAACCTAATTAATTAAAAAATAGTTTTATAAATTATATTTGCATGCCTATTAATGACATATATTAGAACAATACATTTAGGTTCCGAATGGGAAAAGCGGATCAACGTACGGATCTAACGGATCAAGCGGATCGAGCGGAACAAAAAGCGGATCAAGCGGTTCAAAACATATGTTTGAATGGTGAAAGTAAATAAAAAGTGGTTCAAAATAGTGTATAAATTTAAAATAATATATAATTTTATATTACTTTTTTTTATAATGAAAGGTAGTTTTTTTGTCAACTAATGTACAGCACATATTATAGCTTATAAGTTGTTATATATTTTAATAATTAAATTCAAATATTTTGGATTCATTAAATATAATATTCATAATATATTTAAAATGTTACATGTATTTTAGTTCAGCTATATTAAAAGTAATGATGAATATAAAATTATTTTAAGTGAAATTCTCTCAAATAATTTTTTTAAGTTTTTGTCACAAAATGAACCACATTTTGTACTATTTGAACTGTCTTATTATTTTGTTAAAAACACAAGTGGATCATGTTCTTTGACTTGAATGGGAATATGAAGACAGTCGTACCACATTACACGGAGGAACCATTTTTGTTTGCTTGCCATTCAAACACTTAGAACAAAAACAACATGTACTTCTTATTTCAAATAAATAATATAAAATATGATAATAAAAAAATAATATATATAGTTTGTTATACATATATTTATATAAGATAAAGTATATGTTTTCTTTTTAATTTTTAAAAAATATTTTTTTTCTAAAAGTAAAATACTACACAAAAGTTAAAAATTACTAAATTTATATTTGAAAAAAATTGTATTTGGTGTGGAAGTGATTGAATGAGTTAAAAAGTGTGATTTTTTATAAGAAAATTGATATATAAAAACAATATGCATTGGTCCTCTCCAAACAGTCTAACTCATTTTCTTTTTGTCTGTGCAGATCAATAACTTAACATTATCTTTAATCTGCATGCAAATTTTTGTTGTTTTACAATGTTTTTTATTATGTAGTTAAAATGTTGAATGACAAGTAAATGCAATATTTTTTATTTTACAAACAGACTGCATTTATTCTGTATTTGGCATGCAATTCGATTCAATACCTAAATTAGATTTTAATTTTTAAGCACTATAATATTACACAGCCATGAACCATCGTATGACACCCTAAACTAGATCTGAAGAATCTTTGTCAGTCCATCAGATTTCTTTCTAACGAACGGTCTGGTCGATCCCATCTATAAACCGTCACTTCTGGACACATGTGCTAAATAGTCTTTTATGTCAAAACTCAGTTTCTTTTTTCAACTTTTTCATTAGGTTCCGGAACATAGCCAATTTTGCGGTTTGTGTTCTGCAAGAAGAAAAAACTAGAAAAATTTACTCTAAGAGACACAATTAAAGTTTCCAATTACGCTAAAAGACACATTGGATATTGAAGGCAAAATCTCATGTTAAATTGACCAATAAACCCTTTAACTAGTATGTAAGTGAGCTTGGTTACATCTCTTAACCAGAAATAACTGATTAGAAACTGAACCATCCAATAATTCATTTTTCTTTCTTTTAAAAAAAAAATTCAAGTCTTCTTCTGGAAACCAACGAGACCAACTCCTTTCTTTTTTTAAATTCAATTCTTTTGCTCTAGATCTAGAAATTGTAAAAATGGAATGTGCTAAATCTTCACCTTTATAATTTTTATTTTGTTTTCGTATTCTTTTTTTCTTGTATCATGATTTGAAATTTAAAACTTATATATATGAGAATCAAACAAGTTAAACGACAGTGACGGTGATGACCACCACAAGACATCGGGGCCGGTGAGTCAGGCTTCGTTGCTTTAACAGCCATGAAAGAACATTTGTCTCGTCAAAAGCTTTTTTCTTCATCCATGACCATCTGCTTCGATCTATACTCCACGCTACAGAACGCTCTACCATCTCTGATGTATTCAAACCAGAACAAAACCACATCTGAAAAACATAAACACAAGTCGTATAATAAAGAGAATTGTGGTTGAGAGAATTGTGGACGTCAAAGTTGTGGAAGAAAGATTTGTGGACAAGATAGTTATGGACAAGATACTTTGTGAACAAGAGAATTGTGTTAACAATTTTTATAGAAAAGCTATGCAATTGGCTGTTTTTATTTCAAATTTTTGTACAATCAAGTGGAAGCTCAAGTACGCAATGTCTTAGACTTTGTGATCTTACGAACCATGCATGAGAGCATGTGTACTGATTCAAGGATATCTGGAAACTTTCCTATCATCCATAAGGCTCATGAACGGGTGATATGTGGATGGTGGTTATAGATGAATGTATCGTGGATGGGTTTCTCATGGATAGTGTGTCGTGGATGGTGTCTCGTGAATAGTGTATCGTGGATGGATTTTTCGTGGATAGTATGCTGGGTAGTTCATGGATGAATATATCGTGAAGAGTATAAACATAAGTTGAGGAAAAACAAGTTACTCACAATAAAAAATATTAAAAAAACATGGAATTATTAGAAAACAGAGCTTTTGTGTGGAGAGTATAAACATATGCTCAATCTCCATCGCTTTCCACTGTTCACCATCTCTTTCACTATAGCTTCCAAGATAACAAGCTCTGACGAAAACTTTAAATTCTTCACCAACTTTCTCAACCTTTGCAACCCATTAATTATACTCCATAAAGCATGTTTTCTTCCAGCTGTTGATCTACTTTCATCAAAATGATCCGACGTACACGATCAATTCACGTAAATCCACATATCTAACTTTTTGCTTTATGACTTTATCATTAATTGTAACTACAAAGAAACTGAGTTTCCTTACATTTGCATTTTTAAAACAAACAATATTTTCTTTACCAAAAGCAAGATTATTTCTGTCATGAAAAAGACAGCTGTCAAACTAAAGTGTGTCAAAGTTACATTGTGTCTTATAGAGTAAAGTAAACTCAGAAAGTGTCTTTTTATGTAAGTCTCTCAAAAAACTAACATCCCTAGACTTAGCATTGCGAGCCAAAGAATCCTCTTAATCAAAATGGGATAAATTCCGTATGTCAAATATAAACAATGCTAAAGTTGAAATTGATACATTAAGAAAATCACGTGAAGGTGATATATAGTTGAGATGTTGAATTAATATTTTCTGAACTACATTTTCTTGTTTATTGGAATGCAACGCAAGTGTACATTCTTCGGAAATACGAGTAGAGATTGATAATGAAAATTGAGATTTATGCACTTGTTTTATAAAACAAACTTAGTCGATTATGAATAGACCATTGCTCGAGAATACGTATGTAATTTTGATATATACACAAATACAATCATATACAATATATATACCGACAACAAAAATAAATAAAACACAATATAGATGAGGAAAACGTACCGATATGGCTGATGCAATATGAACATGAATGAAATTTTAAAAGTAGGTGAGGGAAAACGACAAATAGTCAAAAAGAAGGACCCACACGGCAAATATGAGTGGATACTTTGTTTGGCACAGATAGTCGGATGAGTGTCAGCGACTCATTCTTTTCTTCAAACCTCAAATCATCATCTCGAGTCCCCTAACAAATTTGTAAAGAAATCTTCCAACAATTATTTATTTTCTCTCTTTGCAAAAGCAAAAGTTTTTTTTGTTTATGATAAACAACTTTTAACACTTAAGTATAGGTTTGGGCAGGGATCCGATATTTAATTTTCAAATTTTTTTCTTCCGAAAAATACGGATATTCGGAAAAACAGAAATTCAAAAACTAAATAAATATTTGTGGAAATTTATGAATACTACCAGATATCTCATCCATTTTGATTAATATAAATAATCTTAAAATTCTATACAAATTTGTTTTTTAAAATATTTTTTTGCATGACATATAAAATAAAAATTAAAAGAACTAATGAAACTACATATTTTGTAAAAAATTCAAACTTATTTAACAATTATAATAACACAAAATTTAAGAAAGAGGTTATAATTGTCATAATTTTTTCTCTTCTTTTTATGTGATACTTTTATATAAGTAATAGTGTGAACAGAATTTGTTAAATCATATGTTAGAATAATAATTCTATAAATTTATAAATTTAAAACTTTAAATATAATCAAGATATACTTATATATATATATATATATATTGTCGGATCAGAGCGGATATCCGCTTTTTAAAATTTTAATATTTGTGATTTGTTTTGATTTTAGCAGATATTGATTTTGATTATTTGCTTTATTTTGAAAGTTTACGGATATCCATAATTTTTGAATCGAAACAAATAATGAATCAAATCAAATTTAACGTATATACATAAAACTGTTTCTCAGACGTACGAGAGCTAACGAATGAACTCACTAAAGGTTAACATTTAAATTAAACAAGTTCAATGTGTGGTTCTCTCATGAAATGTCAGTTCTGCGTTCGAAAAGTTGGTTTGTTCGATATTACATATATATATCACTAGTACTAATAATATTCTTATTAATGGTGAGATATGTTATATGAAGGATGTCATGCTGACACAATGATGAAATACATAAGATTACAAAACCTATATATGTATTTCGCACCATTACAAAACGATGATACAATCGAAAAATCATTATGGCGTGATAGACACGTGGGGTAGTGACCTCCATGAATATTATTAGCAGAGAAAAGAAACAGGCTTCTTACATAAAAAATATGCTAGTTAGTAGGGCAATGGCGGTCAAAAGAAAGGCGCTTTGATTATTCCATTCTTATATTATTAGTGTTTTTGTGCTTAATATCAGTCTTCTTTGAAAAAAAAAATACAAAAGAATTGACTAAAACAAAAAGGATCAACTCAACACAATGTTTCCAATGTCTTAATATTGAACAATTTTATCAATTCCAATTACTATTGTTCAGTTCCATTCTCACAATATTACGATAGATGTCGCAAGTGCAGTGTGATAGCCTTTGTGTAGTGTTATGATATAAACATGTTATATATAGTTGTTATTTATGATGCTTGCACGGTTGTAATTTTTGTGCTTAATAGTATAGTCTTCTTTATCAACCATTTGTTTTGGTTAAGTATACTGCAAATCCTAAAACAAAACATGGAATAGTATATTTTGGTTCACAAACTTATAAGCTTCTTAACAATGTTTTTTATTTGGCTAAAAAATGTTAAAATTGTGATTGTTAAGAAAGGGGTTTATAAATTTGTATTATCTTTAGTTTGAGAAAAGGTAAATGATGGACAAATTCCAAAAATATAATCAATTGACACGCTAAATGCACAAAAGCACAATCAAAACATCTTTCTTTGGTTATGTGGCTACTGATCCGTGGTTGACCAGTGAAAAGTATGGGTCTTCTGATAACTTTTATTTTTTTAGGTAAAGTTGACTGCAATTTATCCTCTTTGTATTATTTTTTTCTTACATATATACAAGGTCAACGTAGAAC
The DNA here is from genome assembly GCF_000309985.2 of Brassica rapa. Taxonomy (NCBI): domain Eukaryota; kingdom Viridiplantae; phylum Streptophyta; class Magnoliopsida; order Brassicales; family Brassicaceae; genus Brassica; species Brassica rapa. Next base: position 9,974,388 of record NC_024803.2, on the reverse strand, counting down.
TCAAGATCAATATGACTTCTCTAGATATCGTGCCAAGGAGACGACAAGCGCCACCCCACGCTTCAATTCCACTGTAGTTTTGTCCGTTTGTTTTCTTTTCTTTTAGAAAACAAATTACCTATGCATTTTGTTTGATGAAAGTTATTGTATTGATTGTAGCAATGAAATTCAAAGGTATTAAGAAAATTCACAAGATGGAAAAAGATTCGAACGATCAAAATGTTTACTTCGCGTTGTAGTTAATTTGATCAACTTGTAAAAAGAACGAAAACGAAAAATGGAGTAAATCACTACCATTTATTTAGAAAACTTTCATAAATCACAGCAGGAGCCAATCACTTTAAATAGTTTTTCTACTAAATTTTTTTTGGTAAAAGTTTTTCTACTAAATTTGTGCATGAGTAAATACAAACCTAAGAAATCATTTAGTACACCCCCTCAAAATATGATAATAATTATAATATAATCACAAATTAACATATTTTCCTTCCAATTGTAAGACACAGGTCTTTCTGCAATTTTAGGATTTGATGTGTGTAAACGCAGGAGTTTACGGATGTGAATAGTTGTGATTTTAAAAGTTATTGTAAAAGAATATAATTTAGTCAAATTTTTCTGTAACAATTATTTTACTAAGTTTATTTTTAGTAGTCCGATTAAAATAAAAACAATATGAATTATTTTTCATAGTAAAATTATTATGTCCAATATATAATTTAAAATTCAAAATTTTAAAATTATGAAAATTGGTTTCTAATTCATTTAAAATATGATTGAAAATTTAATGATGAATGTCTTTTAAAAGAATATAATTTGATTTAATATACTAAATTAAATTGGGTTTTTTGCAAATATGACTCAAAATTCAAAGTCAAACCCAAAACTAACCAATGATTTTTTTTGGAATTTTTATTTGTCCTAATCACCCCCAAAAATTCGGATTATTTACGAAAAATACTTTCTTTTTTTGAAAATAAGTTTTTTATTCTGCATCATCATCTTCTTCAAGTATTTACAATAATGTCATTTACATTAATACATCAACCACCATGAACAACCAATTTGAAGTTCTTAATGCATCTAAAAATAGATTTTAACTCTTTCTATCTTATTTTTTATGAACAAAAAACATTCTTTTGACTTTTTCTCTATATTCATCCAAAAAACCCAAGATTTTGATTTTGAAAATTTTAAGGTTCATAGAACCATTCAAGCTCCTGATTCGTGGTCATTAACAAGTAGGTTGCTTTGGTGGTGAAGTATTGTGTGGTTAGAAAATTAAACAAGTTATCTCACTAGTTAAAGCTATGAAATCATTTTTTTTAAGATCTCTCTCTTAGAAGACTTTCGTGTAAGTCTTCTAGTCAATGTATATGTTAGTTTCGCAATTGACTTTATGTGTTTCTTTTAGAGACAACTTCTCTGGAAGTCTTCTGTTTTTTTCTATTTTCAAAAAATTAGAGAAGACTTCCCGATAAGTCGTCTAGGATAAACATGTTAGTTTTGCATTTGACTGGATTGTGTCATAAATCTGGCACATAAAGTCAACTACAAAACTAACCTATGCATTAACCAGAAGACTTCCGTGTAAGTCGTCTACGTCAACATTTAATAAAATTTTATTTTCTCAAAAACTATAAGGACTTTTTAATATTTTCTTATTAATTCATGTATATTAGTCAATATGTGGCTTTTAGATGAAATTCATGACTTAATTGGTGAAAATTATGAGGTTAACATCATTCATGCTTTTTAATATTTCTAGCTAATGAGAGAAGACTTATGTTTCTACGTTAGTTTTTGTAAAACTTGTAATTTCAACATAAAAATATATTTTTAACTTTCAGTAACTTAGATCATAAGATATTTTTGAACTTTCATGAAATTTAAAATTTTAATTTTCACGTAAAGTTTGAGTTTCCCGCTTAAATATCCCCTTTATATTTAAATTCTCCGCTTAAAGTTTAAGTCTTCCAAAAATTCTTCTGAGAAGAAGTCTTCCGGAAAACTTTCCAGAAGACTTCTAGTGAAACTGTTATAGTTTTGAACTAATGTAATTTTTTATCGTTTGTGAATTTGACTAAGTTTTCTTGAGAAATTTTCTCCATAAGTTGTAGTAAATATGACTTTTTTGTATTATTGTGTTTTGCTATTGAAGTTGTATCAATAACTTCAATAGTGTCAAGTACTTTTGGCAAGATAATATTGTAGACATGAACATATTTACCAAGTTTTTTTATTAATATCTTTTCAGATTTACAAAAGAATTCAATACTAAAAGAGTACACATACAAATTACAAAACAAACCATAAACAAAAAAATTATAGCTCATTCCTTCACAAAGATAAACTTAGCCTCCACTTAAAATTTTAGATTCCAAGTCTGTCTCAGATCTGAAAAAACTTGCATATCCAAAAGCATTTAAATGACTTCAAAACATAGAAAAACTTCAAAAATAAGGTAAGAGCTTAAAACAACCATTTTTTTTTTCAAAAAGTAAGAGTTTTAAGCAACAAGAAGTTACCAAATAAGAAAATATGATTTATAAATCAACCTTTAAAGGAATAGAAGATGAGAGTCATGCAATGAAAAACCTACAAAACAAAATGAATTAGTGAGAATGACATGAGACAAAAAAAAATGAAAAATTGATATAAAGTTCGGTATTTACAAAAAATGATAAATTGTAAAAAAGATAAGAGATTTAAGCAACCACATGTTACCAAGTGAAGAACAATCATACATATAAACTTACCAAAACACTCAGATCTGAAATGAAAGAGGAGACATGGGAGAAAACTCCGCTAGAAGTTTTCCAGATTCTATTACGTTAAATGTTAGAAGACTTCCGAGAAGACTTCTCTGGAAGTCTTCCACGTCTGTCTCAGATTTGAAAAATCTTCATATCCAAAAACATTCAAATGGCTTCAAAACATAGAAAAACTTCAGAAAAAAAAAAGATAAAAGCTTAAAACAACCAAAGAGTTTTCAAAAAGTAAGAGCTTCAAGCAACAATAGGTTACCAAATAAGAAAATATGATTTGTAGATCTACCTTTAAGGAGTGGAAGATGAGAACCATGTAATAAATAACCTGTAAAAACAAAATAAATCAGTTAGAAGACATGAAATAACTATAAATTGATATAAAATTTGGTGTTTTTAAATTCAAAGAGATTAAAAAGAGGTTGAAGAGTTTTAGAATGAGAAACATTACATTTTTGTTGCAGCCATTTGAGAGGAAGAGAGAATATGTGTAAATTTTATTTATAAAGAGAGAAAAAAATTCCAATAAAGTTAAATTTTTCTATTCAAAAGATTTTCAAGTAAGTCTTCTAATAAAATACCTCGTAGAAGATTTACAAGAAACTAAAATATTTTTAGCGGGAGTTAGAAGACTTTCAAGGAAGTCTTCTAACTGATAAAATACTAATCACCAGAAGACTTCCCGGAAGTCGTCTAGACCCTAAATATAAATCATAAACTCAAATAATTAATTAAGTAGAAACAAGCACTTTATTAAACTTAAAAAGTGTTTAATATACACAAAACTAAACATATATATGTCAAAATTTAATTTTTCAAAAAAATGGTATGCTTTCAAAATCTAACCCTAAGAATACATACAATACTACAACGTATGTAGTCAAACCCTAAACCAAAGAATATCACGACTCACTATTTTCACTCATCTATGTTGAAAAAAATTCAATTTTATTATATTTTAATTTATATCAATTACAACTGTTTATAATTACATAATTTTAATTTTTTCTATCAAAATATTTTATTACAAAATTTATAAATTATTTTTAAGATCTACTAGTCTTCTAGAAGACTTGCAGAACCTAGAGAACTTGCAAAATTTCAGAAGATTTTACGGGTTATATTCGTAAAAATGAACTATTGTTTTTTTTTTTTTGATCATAAAGGATTGATTGTAATTTCACTAGTATTTTGGATTAATTTTACATTTGATTCAAGTTTAGGATACTTTTGCAGTTAAAATCAAATTTTGAATCATATTTGACAAATTCCAAAATTAAAGTTGATATTTTTTATATTTATTGTGCTCCATGTTGTATTATTTTCTAGATCCGTCCGTGTATTGCTTAACGACAAAGCGTCAAAAGGAACATTTTTGTGTTAGACGCTTGAGATATTCGTTGAGGCGGGGAAGTTGTTGATCATCATCGTAGCTGTACATCAAAGGAACTGTTCTTGCAATGTTTAGACAAGCTTTTGTGAAGGCTCTTGAAAATGAACATGGATTCAGACAATCCCTGTTCAAGAGTTTCCATACTTTAGATATCTTCTGGAAAACATGTGTTCTTGCTTCATCAACAGTTGATCCCTTGTTAACACCAAATAAAAAACGCTGCGTTTTGGGAAAGGCGATTTTTCTGGCGATTCTGAGAGCGAGGAGCGATACGGTTTCGATTGATGGATCTGGCAATTCCGCCGGATTTGTCGGCTTCACCTGGGAGTGAGAAGGTGGTTTCGGATTCTCAGGAGGGTGATGGTGTTCTGAGGGTTCCTGATCGTGAGGGAGAGAAAAAGAAATTGGAGAGTTGGGTTCAGATTGCTCATGATAAGAAGTCGTTGAAGAAACATGAGGTTGAGGTGTTGGAAAAGGATGAATTGAATACAGTGGAGGTTCCAGATGAGATCATTGAGAACTCTACTCCGCTGTGGGAAGATTTTATTGTAGGGAAGTTTCTGGATCTCGCGCCTCACATTGCGAAGGTCCATATGGTTCTCAACAAGATTTGGAGGTATGGTGATTCTTCTGTGAAGGTTGATGTTTATAATGTTAATGCTACTACAATGAGATTCAAGGTTTCGAGTCCAAAAGAAAGGGAAAAAATTATTAGACGGGGTATGTGGAACATCGCGGGAGTTCCAATGATTGCAACGAGATGGACACCAACAACGGAGGATGAAAAGCAAGAAGATGAAGCTATACCAATGTGGGTTCATTTGAAGAATGTTCCTCTCCATATGTACTCGTGGAAAGGATTAAGTTTCATCACCAGTACTGTTGGATACCCAGTGAAACTTCATTCGGAAACGATTGCGTGTAACAATCTAAAGGAGGCTAAAGTCTTCGTAAAGGTTGATACATCAAAAGTCTTGCCTAAGGAGATCACTTTCACTAAAGGGGGGAAGCAATTTACTGTGAAATACTATTATCTTTGGCTTCCTGCACGATGTAATTTCTGTGACAAATGGGGCCATGGTGAAATGGTCTGTGCTTTAAAAGGGAAGGGGAAAAAGCATACAGTAAGTTCTGAGGCAGGAGTGGCAAGCCCAGTGGGGAGCGTAGGAAAGATGATAGTTGCTGGTTCAGGTGGGGTAAGGAAAGTAAGAGGAGACAGTAGCGAAATGAAGGGAGTGGAGAATGTAGTTATGGAGCAAGGTATTGATGACAAGGAGAGAATGGAGGAAAAAGAGAATGAGTGGAATGAGGTATCGCCTGTAAAGGGAGGGAAAGCGCAGATGCATGTTTTGCAGAACCACAGTTCGGAGATTGTGATTTCTGCATCAAAGTACTCTGTTCTAATGGATGAAAAGGAGGAAGGTGAATTTTTAGTTGAGTTGGAGAAGGATATTGAAGATGACAAGGGAGAGGATAATGGGGGATCAGAGATGTCAGAGAGTGATCAACTGGAAGATGTTATTATTGATCAACGGGTTAAAGAGTGGAGTAAGTTAGGGATGCAGAAAGGGAGGAAACGTGGTCAGAAGACTAAAGCTCAGGATTCTACTCCTGGTAAGGGCTCAAGGTCTTCTCGACGTAAACACTAGCCAATGGGGAGTTTCTTCTGGAATGTCCGTGGTTTCAATAAAGATTTAAAGCATTCCGTTGTAAGAAATTGGGTTCGAAGTAATAGTTTGGAGTTTGGTTGCATTATAGAGACAAGAGTTAAAGAAAATAAGGCGAGAGGAATTATTGAGAAGGTGTTTGGTGATTGGTCATATATGACCAATTATGAATATAGCTTGGGTGGGAGAGTTTGGGTGGTTTGGAAGGATTCTGTTTGTATGACTTCGGTGTTCAAATCAGATCAGTTAATAACGTGTTCAGTTGGGTTGCGAGATCAAGAGGTGTTCTATTGTTCATTTATCTATGCCAGCAACTTGGTTGAAGGAAGGAAAGAGCTGTGGGATGATCTTTCTCATCATCAGAACTGTGCTTTGTTTAAAAATAAAGCTTGGGTGATAATGGGTGATTTCAACGAAATTTTGGATGTGGAGGAAAGTTCGGGGTTATCTAGTCAGATGAGAGTTTCAGGAGGGATGAGGGATTTTCAGAGTATGGCTCTGCATTGTAGGTTTGCTGATATGGGTTATCAGGGTCCATTGTTTACTTGGTGCTACAAGCGAGATGAAGGGGTGATTTGCAAGAAGCTGGATAGAGTTCTAATGAATGATGAGGCCATACTGCGATTTCCAAGCACTTATTCAGTTTTTGAGTCCGGTGGTTGTTCTGATCATTTGCGTTGCAAAATTCAGTTTTATCCACCAGATGTAAAGCTTAGAAGACCGTTTAAGTACGTCAATGCCATTGGGAGTCTGGATAATTTTCTACCAATGGTTAAGGAGTACTGGGACGCTACTCCAAGGTTATTTCATTCAACCTCGGCGATGTTCAGACTTTCCAAAAAACTAAAGAATCTGAAGCCTTTAATCAGAGATCTTGGGAGAGAGAAGCTTGGAAATTTGACTAAAAGGGCTAAGGAGGCTTACGATACTTTGTGTGAAAAGCAGAAGCAAACTTTGTTGAATCCAAGTGATGATCTGGTTAAAGAGGAATCTGAGGCTTATGAGCGATGGGTTCATGTTGCAGGGCTAGAGGAAGATCATCTAAAACAGTGTGCAAAACTTCATTGGTTGGAGATTGGGGATCAAAATAACAAAACGTTTCACAATGCCATACGAACTCGGAAAGCTCAGAACTCTATTAGGGAAATCAGACGGGAGGATGGAAGTATAGCTTCTACTCATTTGGAGATAAAAGCTGAGGCAGAAAGGTTCTTCTCAGATTTTCTTAACCAGTCTCCTGATGATTTCCATGGGGCTACTACTGAAGAGCTTGAGCAGTTAATTGATTTTCGATGTAATATGGAGGATTATAGGAAGCTGGAGGAGGAAGTCACGGAGGAAGAGATACGTAAAGTTCTATTTGCGATGCCTTCAAATAAATCTCCTGGCCCGGATGATTTCCCTTGTGAATTCTTCAAAAAGACTTGGCCGGTACTTGCTCATGACTTTACGGTTGTTGTTCAGTCGGTTTTCAGATTCGGGTTCTTGCCTAAAGGGGTAAATTCAACTGTTCTCGCTCTGGTTCCTAAGAAGTTAGACTCAATGGTGATGAGTGACTATAGACCTATTGCCTGCTGTAATGTTCTGTACAAGGTGGTATCGAAGATTCTAGCTAATAGGCTGAAAGTTCTTCTGCCTCGGATTGTTTCAGCAAATCAATCTGCTTTTATCCAGGGAAGACTCTTGATGGAAAATGTTCTATTGGCCTCGGAGCTGGTTAAGGGATATCATAAGGAAGACATTACAGCCCGGTGTGTTATGAAAATTGATATATCCAATGCATTTGACTCAGTTCAATGGGAGTTTGTGCTGAGAAGTTTGGAGGCTATAGGAGTTCCTGGGAGGTTTGTTCACTGGATTAAGCTCTGTATATCTACTCCTTCTTTCTCAGTCCAAGTGAATGGTGAGCTTGCGGGCTATTTTCAGAGTTCAAGAGGTCTTCGTCAGGGATGCTCCCTATCCCCATATCTGTTTGTACTCTGCATGAATGTTCTTTCTCTCCAGATAGACAAAGCAGTTCGGGAGAAGAAGTTTAATTTTCATCCGCATTGTAAGTCTATCTCATTAACTCATCTCTGCTTTGCCGATGACCTTATGGTCTTTGTGGAGGGGTCTAAGCATTCTATTGAGGGGGCTTTATCAGTCTTTGATGAATTTTCCAAGTGGTCGGGGCTAAAGATCAGCATTGAGAAGTCGACTCTCTACATGGCAGGTGTTTCAGCAGATGAGCGTAGTAGAATTTTGTTGGATTTTCCCTTTGCTGTAGGAAGTCTTCCTGTTAGGTATTTGGGCTTACCGCTTATGACTAAGTCTATGAGAAGGCAGGACTACTTACCTCTGGTGGAAAAAATTTGTAGCAAGATCAATATATGGACCTGTAGATTCCTTTCCTACGCTGGCCGTCTACAATTGATCAAGGCAGTGTTGGTGAGTATAGCTAACTTTTGGGCTACTGTTTTCAGATTACCAAGTAAGTGTATTAAGGAGGTTGAGCAGCTATGTGCCTCGTTTCTTTGGTCGGGACCGGCACTTAAATCCTCAGGAGCTAAGGTTGCTTGGAAGGATGTCTGCAAGCTAAAGTCTGAGGGTGGTTTGGGGATCAGACCATTAAAAGAAGTGAATAGAGTCTATGGGTTGAAAATAATTTGGAGGTTGCTGTCTGGGGTTTCACTATGGGGGCAATGGTTACAAAGTAACCTACTGAAGAAGAAGTGTTTTTGGGAAATGAAAGAAGACACTCAGGCTGGTTCTTGGATGTGGAGAAAAATGATTAAACTTCGAGATACTGCAAAGGGTTTTTATAAAAAAGAAGTTGGGAATGGCTGTAATACTTCTTTTTGGTATGACAATTGGTCTACTAAGGGTGTCCTGGTTGAGATTTTGGGGCCAAGAAGCGTCATTGATTTGGGGATTAGCAATGAAGCTACAGTAGCTGAAGCTCTTCTCTGTGTTAGACGTAGAAGAAGGCATCGTACTGAGTTGTTAAATGCCATTGTATCTGAGATGGTTGCTGTTAAAGAAAGGTTGCGGGTTAATGTGGAAGATGTCAGTCTCTGGAGGAGAAGATCGGGTTTTAAAGACAAGTTCTCTACCCAGGAGACTTGGTTTTTAACTCGTACCTCTTATGATCATATTGATTGGGTACATGCTGTCTGGTTCTCGCAGATTACACCTAAATATGCTTTTATTACTTGGTTAGCCATGCTGGATAGGCTAACTACTATGGACAGGGTTGCGAGATGGAATAGTGGAGTTGATGTTACTTGCGCCCTTTGTAAGAATGCTGCAGAGTCCCGAAGTCACCTGTATTTTGAGTGTTCCTACTCTTCTCAAATATGGGAGTATCTTATGCTTGGCATCCTTAGGGGTTCATATACTACTGACTGGAATGCAACTGTGGATTTGCTTATACAGTCTGATAGAGATAAGAAGAGATCCTTTTGTTTGAGATATGGGTTTCAAATCGCCATCTATGTGATATGGCGTGAAAGGAATAAGATTAAGCATGGAGAAAGCCCAATGCCTGTGACTGCAGTGAAGAAGCTTATTGATAAGGGTATTAGAAACAAGTTAAGTCTACTGAGAACAGGAGGAGCTAAGGGCATGGAGACTGGCCTTCAATATTGGTTTAGCACTAGGACTTGAGTTTCGAAAGTCTGGAGGTTTGGGAACATTTTGGAGACATGGGTGGGTTAGTAGTTACAAAGTTTAAATATAGGATTTTTTTTACCAAGGTCTACACTTTGATGTAAAAAGGCTTTTTTGATGAATAAAATTTAACATTCATTCAAAAAAAAAAAAAACAGTTGATCCCTTGTGCTCGTTCAGGTAGCACTCTATGTATGATTCATCAATCCCATCTTGGTTCTCATCCTGTTATAACACTCAAAACTATCTCTAATATCCGATATAAAGTTCCAGGTCTCTCTAGTCATTAGTTCAATATAACCTTGGCACTTCCGAGATCATCCCAGAGCCTGAGAATTGTAGCTGCAGAGGATACAATCTTCGGGATGCTCTCTATTAGTTCGACTTTCCCTGTTGTGATTTCTTCACCCAGCAAGTAGTAAACATGGAGCATCACTAAGTGAACACCTGAACTCACAAACCCATTACTCCTCAGTATTTGGTAAGTAACCCGAATTAAACCATTTTGCTTCGACCAAGAACGCTCTGAACAAATTAGCCCACTGAGAAACAAAGACATTGCAAGGTTAGTAGGGTATTCATTAAATGAACAAACATGATTCAGAAAATATATAAAGATGATTTTTAATGATCACAAAAAGAATGTCGTTTTATATTTTTTTTTTCAAAAATAGTGTTATTCTACATTTTCAATGTACTTAACATATTAATTTATTTTTATCCTTTTGAACAACAGATTTAGTTAAATTATTTTCATTTAATTAATTGCATATCTTCATGCTAATCTCCATTGTAATTGTATCTAGAGCTTCAAAGCAAACCTTCATATATCTCGGTAGCTTTTCAAGCCCCTCATGGTCCTATCTAGAAAATATTTTCACTTATCATTGACATAGTTCAAAAACAATGAATGTGAGAGTATATATGACCTTTCCACAACTTGTGTGAAGATGGTGAGTTCATCTAGCTCTCCATAGACATCGAATATGTCGTCGATAATGTAAACGAGTGATATGGGTTTGGTAAGGTCAAGCCTTTGCTCGGAAAAGCATGGTTCTTGAAGAATTCCAGGGACCATGTATGCCATTTCAGTGGCTAGTTTCTTTCCTTCCTCAGCTCTTTATCTAAACCAAGCTCTCTCCACCATCTGAGAAATCAGAAACCCAAAAAATCTTATGAAAATTTCACATTTATTTACATGAAGTTACCATCAATCTTTAGGATGCATCATTCTTATTTTACTTGAATGCCTGAGGTATTTCTTCTCGAATCAACGACTTCAGCATGATGGAATCACACTCAGCCACTCGCAGTAGAGATTGTAACCATTCATTATCTTCTTCACCCCCGATTTTGATTATGCTTATGAATTTATTGGAGGTTAATCTTCTTAAGGTTTTGTGGCGAGGTTGTGCCAAAGAATTCATTATCTCCCGCTCTTCATGACTATCTCGACCCGAACAAAGTTCATTAAGACGCGTAAACGTGCACTCTCTCAAGCTATCGAGTATTTCTTCGCCTTCTACACCGAGCTCAGAAGCTTCATACAATTCTATTAGACCCTTCACATCATTTTGTAGGTCGTTTTGAATCCACTCTTCTTGTCTAGGATGTTTCTGAAAATACCTAAATGTTTTATAAACATTGTAACCATAAATACGCATATATCATACTAGCAAAACGTAGCAAGTAAATATAGAATTTTTATGCATTATATGTACTTTCTTGGACATTATGGCCTTCTTGCCTCAGCAATCGAAAGCAAAGTGCAACCTCATGGAGATCACGGTCATAGCATCCATTGTTTTGGTTGAATCCTTTGTAAACGATGTGAAGGATTTGATCGATCTCGTGTAAAAAATGGAAATCGATGCCTAAACCTTGAATGTTATCGATCATATCTAAGCTCTGTAATGTCATCTAGGTTTGCAATTAGTATATTCTAGACCTTCTTAATAATGAGTTCTTGTAAATATTCCTACAATAAAAAGACACGTTTTTACAAACCAGTAAAAAATTAAACAGAACATAGAGGTACATACTATGGATATCTTATGATCAAACCGCCTCAAATAGTTTGAAACCGGAAGGTTGAAGTTGCTCGGACTCGATCTTTTAGTTGTATTTGCAGGCGAAGATGAAGCTACCGTGCCGTGAAATTTTGAAACCAGAAACTTTGGAAGGCTGTTTGGATTTGTAGAAGCAAAACAAGATCTATAAATCATAAAGGGGTGGTGGAAGGAGGACTTAGGGGATTGGTCCATAACCAAAAGACATGCTATCGATGTATCATGTCTTACATATGTACTTCAAAGTAGTTAAATTCTTTTGTTTTTCTTTATCCTTTAAATGCTAGTTTCCTTGTAATAATACAAAATACTTTTTTCCATAGGCTACCAATTATATCGGGAGATACATGAGAGGAGCACATGCACACTGAAAATGACCGGAGGGGAATCTAACAGCCATGCATATAAAAGCTACAAATAGTATTAAATGTTTCTTTATATGAAGGAACAATATGTGCGTTTCTTGGTCACTATAAACACATTCGGCCTTATCACAGGACCACCAAAGCAAAAACATCACCTTAAACCAATGGAAACGGGGGTAATGACCAATAATCGTCTTGGTCTAGATATTTTGGAACGATCGAATATACGTCTGTTGTTCTCAAAACAATTAATTAGTTTGTTTCTCAGTTTCCCTTACTTTGTAGGTATCAAAATGCGCAACAAGAATTCAATTTTCCTGGAGCTTTTGTTTTGAATTGAAGACAAAAGGCTTAAAAAAGTTTTCAAATGATGGGATTTTACCGGAGGAAGATGGGCTTCTGAGGAATGATGCAAGCAAAACAAAAGAGAACCTTTGATACTTATTTATCTTTTTAAAAGATATTTAAGTGTAGGGAAATTTGATCCAATAACAAAAAAAAAACTATATTTCACCGCTAACCTTATCACTCTCTCTCTCCTTTTTTTCTCTTCCTATCTCTCTCTCTCATCTTACTAAAAATTCAATATTTCCTCCCAATACATTCATTCATCAAATTAACCCTTAAGTGTATGTCTTCATTGTAGTTCCATCAACAAAGGAGCGGTTTGTTTCACTACCTGTCATTTCTATCCAACTGATCCATTCGGATGATCAATTCAGCTTTTATGTGACTTTTTGTTTGCCCATCCAGATGGTTCATCTAGATAAATCATCTAAATGGACATATGTTTGTTTTTCTTACTTTCATTTCCATCCAGATGAGTTTAGTAAACAAATTACTAAAATATTATTATTTTGATTTAATCATATATTATTTTTGTTTCACTATATTCATTTTTATTTATTATCTAATATATAATTATTTTAAAATATGGTTTTAGCAAAAATTATAATTTGCGGTCATAGCAAAAAAAGTACATATTCACAATTTTAGCGAGAAATTGATTTTTTGATTTTAACGAGAAAAAATAATTTTGTAGTTTGTTGGGCAAAATTTTACGGTTTTGACGGGAAAATGCAGTTTGTAGTTTTAACGTCACACCATGTTTTGCGGTTTTGGCGGAAAAATGTGTTTTTGTGATTTTGGCAGGAAAGTGAAATTTAGCGATTTTGGCGAAAAATGTGTTTTTTTGCGGGAAAATGTGATTTTGCGTTTTTGAGATTTTGTTGGGAAAATAAATTTTACAATTTTGGCGAGAAAATGTATTTTTGTGGTTTTAGCGTGAAATCATGTTTTGCGGTTTTGGCATAAAAATGTGTTTTAGTGATTTTGGCGGGAAAGTGCAATTTTGCGGTTTTGGTAAGATCCAACTTCGTGTTTTTTTATGGAAAAAATGCGCTTTTGCGGTTTTGGCAAGAAAATGTGCTTTTGCGTTTTTGGCGAGAAAATGTGTTTTTTAACGAAAAAATGCGTTTTACGTTTTTGGGAGGAAAATGCATTTTTACATTTATAGCAGAATAATGTGTTTTTGCGTTTTGGCGAGAAAATGCATTTTTGTGTGTGTTTAGCGAGAAAATGTGTGTTTTGGCGGGAAAATGTGTTTTGTGGTTTTGTCGGAAAATGTGTTTTGTGATTTTGTTGGGAAAATGAATTTTTGCGGTTCTGGCGAGAAAATGCACTTTTATTGTTTTGACGGGAAATTGTGTGTTTTGCGTTTTGGGAGGAGATGCGTTTTTGTGATTTTGGCAGAAAATACGTTTTTTCGATTTTGGCGGGAAAATGCATTATGTAGTTTTAGTGAGAAAATACGTTTTTCCGTTTTTTACGAGAAAATATGTTTTGTGGTTTTAGTGGGAAATGATTTTTGTGGTTTTGTCATTTTTATTGATTGGCAAAATATAGTAGGTTTAGGTTTGTAATTTGTTAATTATATCACGAATATAATAGACACTATACCATTTTGATAAAGAGTAATTGGCGTAGATGCACTCAGAAACCTATGTAATTTGCCATATAACTTTGTTTCTTTTTAATATTTTTAGTGATTATAATACCCTTATCTCAATCTATCTCTCTCTCTTCTCCCTTTTATGTATTCTAATATTTTTATCTCTCGTACAAATTCTTCAAATCATCTTCTAATTCAACACAAATCTTTATTTTTTTATTCTGATTCTTTTGACACCCATAATGCTAATCTTATTATCTCACCCCAATTCCAATGTTTCCAATTTCGAATCACATCCAACTTTTAGATAATATATATGTTAGTAGGTATTTTATTACTTACCTGCTATTATTTATATTTTAATGGATTCTTAATCGATACATGAAGTGTTAGCTGTTACAAATAGATTTGGAGCTATTTAATAGATAACTAATTAATTGCTAATAGTTTCATTAACTGATATATGATTTGTTAGTCGATACATTTGTTTGATACATAGATTGTTAGAAGATACTAAAATTATTAGCGGATATGTTAGTTGTTGGTATGTAGATTGTTACCTGCTATGTAAATATTTAGCTGATAGATCTAGAGTTACTTGTTTTCGACAAAGCATAAGGGCATTTTCGTCCGCACGGTGTCAAAAAATTACTCATTTTTTGGTTATCCATAATTATGGGCATTCAGCAAAATTAGACCTTAATTGGGGATATTCCACACATTGTCTCTTTGATAAAACTATTTCCATCCAGATGGTTCAATTTGGTTCAATTTGATGATTCTAAAAATTAAATCTAGATTTCTAAAACTCATCCAGATAAGCCATTTAGATGGGTTGCAATTTAAAATCTAAACTAAATGATTCATCTGGATGGTGAAATAAACATACCCAAAGTATGGGTTATCAAGAAAAACTCTAATTGTGACGACTTCACCAATTTAATAAACACTCGAGAAATATTAAGGTTTCCTTTTTTTAACAGTGGTCAAGTCTATTATATCATCGTATAATATATATTTACATATGATAATATGATGATCAACTAGCTATTGCATATGCACGGTGAACAGCTTTACGAATGGCGACCCCGCGATGTAGCTCTCTCCGCATGACACTTGGATCAACGAAAGAAACATTATGCTATGTTAAAAATATGAAATATCTAACAAGAGGAGAGTTGAATCAATAAAGAGCCTTTAGTTTCTTTTCATAGACTTTTACCTTCTCTGCTTTGATCCGTTTCTCAAACTGGCTTTGTAATTGACAATTTTTTATTATTGTTTTTTTTTTTATAACTTTTTTTTTTATTGTTAGGAACTCAATAACTAATAATAGAAAGATCTCTATTTATTTACTTTGTTATATTTAGTGCAATAAGACATATCATAAATTAAAGTAGTAATCACACATGTTATGATATGGTGATTCATAATTTTCTTATGTGTAATGCTCATGTTGATTTATAGATTTTATTTATTCAATTCTATCATTTATATTTCTTCTTTTAATCTACATATTTTATTTTATAGTTCCATTTTAAAAAGATAAAATTCCATAAAAATATCTCAACAAAATTTTGTTAAGTTTTCTAATGCCCAAATTTTTTGATACCCGGTTTAATACAGAAACTAATTATTTTCTAATTTTAATACACACACTTTAAAATTATACCCATTTTAATACTTAGACTATGCTAATTTTAATAAAAAAATATTAATAAATTTCAAACAAAACTTAAAAAATATCTAAAATTCAAAAAAATCTTTAAATTTTGGAATTTTATTTTAAACTTTAATTGGATAATAATTTAAATTCTAGAAAACTTAATTCTGAACAAAATAAATATTTTTTTAAAAGAAAGTTCAGAGAACAATAAATTTTCAAACTAAAACAAAAACTAATATTAAAAAAATAAAGATTATCCAAAACTTTTTTTACTTTTATTCTTAAAAATTCAAATAAAGTTTGAAAATTTAAAGATTTTTTTTAAATTTTAGAGATTTTCTAAGTTTTGTCTGAAACTTACTATTAAAATGAGCATACTTTTGGTATTAAAATGAGCACAGTTTTAAAACTTAATGTATTAAAATCAGAAAATTAATTAGTTTGGGTATTAAACTGGGTAGCAAAAAAGTTTGGATGTTAAAAAAACTTAAAAAATTAACTAGGGTATTTTTATGGAATTTCTGCTACTTTGTCTTCTTTGAGAAATAAATTAATTTTAAATTATTATATTTTTATATGCCACAATCTAAAGTAATAATATGATACATCACCATATAATAATTATAAATTATTATATTTTTATATCTGTCATATGTTAATTCTCACCTTAGACATCTATTGATTTGTGTTTTGAATTTCTTAATTGATAAACTCTTAAGTCTAACGATTTTCCTTGATATTTTACAAACTGATTTATAATTATATTATCTACTCTATTAAAATAGAGTCCTAAATTTATCTACCATTAAAGTTATCATTTAAGTTTTGGACTGTTTCAAGTTTGTTAGTGTGTTACATAATTTATGGACCATATCCTATTAGTTACAATTAATTATACAATAAAATTAAAACCAAATAACTTAAATTAAACCAACAATATATTATATTATAACAACCAAACGAATTATGTTCTATTGAATTATGTTCTATCTACTCTATTAAACTATACCGATTGTATATTTACAATTATACTAGCAATTCAATAACTCTCACTTGGACCTCTTTTACAATAGATTAAACTTTGCTCTAAGTTGATTTATAATTTTCTCTTATCAACATCATATAATTTTCTCTATACCGAACATGTATATGTTTGGTTCCTCTTTGCTTCTATAATAGACTAGATATGATAACTCTTTTTACACCTCATTTTGTATATATGTTACTTGGCTCTAAGTTGATTGATTTTGTATTAGGCTTAGAGATACATGCCATTATGAACACATGACTTAGAGACTTAGAGATACCTGTCATTATATAAACTTCAATAATATAATTTCAAAAGTGTCAAAATATGATATCTATTTATAAAAATCTATTTTTTTTAAAAAAAATAGAGTATAAGTTAGGAATTACATGTATTATTTATTTAAAAAATATTTGTAACTACTAATTTCGAAAATATAATCCTTATCTACAAGAAAATTACAAAGATATTATTCAGCAAATATTTCAAAAATATAATCCTTATCTACAAGATTCTTAACAAGATATTATTCATACTAACTTGACTTGCACACCAAATACATTAAGAGGTCCAAGTACATATTTTAAAGTAATTTATAGACGTTTTAAAAAATTCAAAATATAACAAAGGATAAATAGTTAAAAGTACATATTTAAAATAGTTAAAGGATACTCAAAATACCAAAATTACTTAAAATATCTATTTATTTCATATCCAAATATTTAAGGTAAACCAAATTTTATTTTAAGTTTAGGTATTTTGGCATACATTATTCAAATTTATATGTTATATATTATTTTTATTTTAGATTTTGAGATATTTAAAGTATATATGAATTTTATTTTGTTTTAAAAGTTAAATGAGTTATCCGAATCCAAACTCAAACCAAACCCGCAAAGATTCAAATTAAATCGAACTCGCAAAGATCATAACAAACCGAACCGAACCAAATCGAACCGAACCAAATGGTACCCGAGTGTCCACTCCTAAGATTCAAATGTAAAAAAAAAGTTATTCATAGCAAAGTATACTATTTAAATACAACGTATTTTTAAAAAATCACTCCGCGCAGAGCGCGGGTTATCATCTAGTTTATTTTTTATTGCTTTGATATTTCTGATTTAGCTTAACTAGAAACCAATGACTCTATTGCATGATCCTCACTCTTTGTGGATATGATCATCAAATAAAAGAGTTGCTTGATGTAATTTGATCATATAAAAAATGTCAAGTCGGAAACAACTTAAACACAGATATGATTTCAACGAAACAAAATGTTTTATTATTTTGTAAAGTAACGCTACAAAAACCTGCAACTCGGAGCAAAAAGAAAATTGTTCCTATAAAATATAAAAATGCATAACTCGTAAAATGGTCTGAACACGTAAAATAGCTCAGTTTCAATATATGAAAATTTCCAAAAGAGATCTCGACAAATAAGGGAAGATCGGAGAAAATAGAAGATAATGCAGTCGATCTTGGAGGAGTATATAAACAAGACTTTGAAAACTCAAGGAAGGGATCCAGAAACAAAATTGCTGAGAAATTCATGTTAGTTTTAGAGAACATACGACATAAGTGGTTAGACTACCAATTCTAGACTTGGATGTTTTTGGCTTTGTTCGACTGTCTTTTTGGTGTAACTCTGTGTCGAATTGTTCGTGTTGCAATCAATAAAAAACACTACTATGCTATTTCATGTTTCGTGTTTGTGAGGTTATGCAAAGAATCTGGACCCTCAAAGAAGGTTATACTTTCTTCCAATATAAAATTTGAAAATGCGAGTTTTAGCTCAAACAATCATTAACGCCGAAACAATTCATTTTCCAACAATAATATCTTGGTCACAGCAATCAGACATCAGATTAAATCACCACAAATACGGCGAACCAGGATCTCGAACCGTATTT
Source organism: Brassica rapa (assembly GCF_000309985.2). Taxonomy (NCBI): domain Eukaryota; kingdom Viridiplantae; phylum Streptophyta; class Magnoliopsida; order Brassicales; family Brassicaceae; genus Brassica; species Brassica rapa. The sequence continues at coordinate 9,955,927 of NC_024803.2, read as the reverse complement.
TGAAATTCATAAACCACCCGTCACCAATTCATCACCCAATTCAGAATCAATGCCCGGCATGGCTAACGACCCAAGAATGCCGAGCTCAGAATATAGTCAATGACGACCTGGCCGATTTAACATAAAACGTAAGGGATATCAGAGCCTTAAAGGCGGTATTTAAAACAGATACATGTCATAGATCACATCGCCGTCACGTTCCTCCACCAGACGAATATAAAAAGATGACAAAGGAGAATAGAGAAGGAGATCCAAGCTTCTTACATCTAAATTATATCCATTTTACTCTCGGATTCACTTGTATTCGCATACCTTTTATTCATCATTATTATATCATCTTCAGAGATAAATAAGAAACATTTTTTTCATTTTCAAATCATTCGCAGACAGTAATTATATTCATTATTTGCTTGTTACGTTAAATTAAATTTTATCCCTAATTTTTTAATGGATCTTATGGTCCATCGCAACCGTTGATCAAAAGGCTTTGTAGAAAGTAAGCACATGATCTTTGTCACAACCATAGACTGGCCTATGAAGGAGAATGGGGTGTCATGTGATACCCCTTAAATATCCAAAAAAAATGATTTGTTTAAAGAAACATATTAAAATCAGTAGCATAGTTGGTAGAGTGATGCTTTTAAACCCTCATGACCCGGGTTCAATTGCTATTATAATACCTTGTAGAATTTTTTTCAATTAACTAGATAAGTTATGACCCAGGTTAATTTCATTCCTGGGTCAGCCACTGGTAACAACTTACTTGTTTACCTTCCTCTTCTTTGATTAATTCTCACCTAAGAGTAGGAAAAAAAAAAGACTCTGAACTGTTATTGACTAGCTGATCTGACATCATCTACTATGTTACTCTCAAGATTTTTGAAATGAGTTACAAAAGAGTTTGTTTACTTTAACTAACCAGTTTAAGATTTGATAATGTATATTTAAACAAAACTTATGTTACCTCCCACATGATCCCGTCCATTTACAAGCTATCTTTGGGTGGGTTCTACCTTAAGTTTTAGTCGCTTTAAAAGAGTTGCGTCCCACATCAGTAACAATAGAACATGAATGTTGCCGATCGGTTTATCAGTCAAACCCGAATGTAAACATCGGTTCGATTCAGACAATCCGGTTTAAAATCCCAGGCCTACTTTTATATATAAGCAACAAAACCAAAACAGAGAGTTTCATATGAGAGAAAACCATCAAAATAAACCAGAAAATTACATAATCATAGATAGATCATAACATGGAATCAAAAGGGTAAACCCTAAGTTCAAAAAAAAAAAAAAAAGCAAAAGAGAGACATTGGCATTCAATCTATATATCTAATGGCTTGTTCTTATATGCTTCAGCAATCATGGTGGTCACTTCATGCAAAACCTCAGTCTTCTGCAACACAAACTCAATTTCCTTGGCCTGCAACAGCTTAAGCTTCTCTTCAACCTTCTTCTTGGTCTCGACCGGAACCAAACTCCATCTCTGTTTCACATAATGCTCATCAACACCGAACCCCGCAATCCCCTTAACAAGAAACGAGTTCTCAAACCAATCATGCTTCTTAGCAGCAACCGCCACCTCCACATCATTCTCATCATCATCAACCGTCTTACCATTGGGGGAGGCACCAAAGGAAAGCTCCTGCTTCACGGAGTCAAGCTTCTTAGTCTTCTTCTGACTCTTTTTCGACGCACCGTTGGACTTAACAGCGGATTCAAGACCCATCCCATCAGGTCCCCAGATGTACTGACACAGCCTATAAGACTTCTGATCATGCGGCTTCGTGAAAGACGGTTTCTCCTTACCGATGTACTTCTTCCTTAAACTCCTAATCTTATCCATAAACTGGTTCTTGCTAACCTCAAAGCTAATAGACTTCTTGATGTAGTCATAGTAAACATTAGTGTCGTCGTAAGGAGACTTCCCTGTATCATTCTTGAAATCGATCATACCTTGCAAGACAGCGATCTCATCTTCTTCGGTCCATAGTCTCTGAAAGGCAGCTGGCTTCTTGGAGTCTTCTCTCTTCTCTTCATCCTTCTTAACCCGCTTGGAGTTCGTCTCCTTTGACGAACCTTCAGTGCTAGGTCGCTTGGATCCCGATTTCGCCGGTAAAGCGAGAGCAACAGGCGGCGGAGGAGGAGCGTCGTTGGACTTCTTGGCGGTGAGGATGGCTTTGCCAGATCCCTTGTTTGTTGGCTGCTCCGGTTCAGATTCGGAGTCGGTCTCGGTCTCGGATCCGGATTCTGAATCGGCGGCGGGGAGGGAGGCGGTGGGTTTGCCTGGGACGGCGATGGTGACGGCGGAGGAGGAGGGAGGAGGAGGTTTGGGATCGTCGTCTTCTTCTTCGGATGAGGAGTTATCGTCTTCTTCTTCTTCTTCCTCGGCGGAAGACTCGACTTCTTCTTCGTCGCTTGAAGAAGCGGCGGGTGGATCTTCCAAAGGGTTGCGTTTCTTCGACATTGGAAGAGAAGTGGTTAGGGCTTTTGTCTGTGGGACGGCAAGTACAGTTAGAGAGAAGGAATATAAAGAGAAGTGTTTGCTGTCTTCCAATAAGATACTTTAGGGGTTTTCCTTTTTCTTTCTTTTTTCCTTTTTTTTTTAGATTTGGGTTAAGGAATTTTGGATTTAAGGTTTATTAGTTTAATTAAGTGCTTGGCTGCGTAAATGTGACTATTACTAATTTATATACATTTTTAATTAATTAATAAAGCTATTTATTTTAGAGGATAAAAAAAGGAAAGAGAATTTGATATTATTCTGGAAACTTTATTTTGGAAAAAAAAAGTTAACAATTTTATTGTTAAGAATATAGTTCTGGAAACTTTTATATTTATTCTAAAATTTCAAGAAAAAAAAATATAACCGGGTTTATGATAACCCAAATGACCAAAGCCCAAATAGAATGAGATCGGAAACTGAAATAAAAGCTAAGCCCATAAAATTAGATTATTTACTTGAAAACGATAAGAATGTGTCAGAATGAAAAAGAAGAATGTGTTGGAAAACAAAGAGGAAAGTTCTTCAAACATTAACGGTAAGATCCTTCTTCAATATCTGATAAATATAATAATAGCATTTATTATAAATTAATAAAATTAATTTTAAATAATAAAAGCATATGATAAGAATATTTTTTAAAATAATTTTTTAAGAAATTATTTATTTATCATTTCAATATTTTAAATAGTTCAATAGATATGTACACTGAAAATCATTGAAAATAAAGCTTTTAGCGCATAAGCATTAATCTAATTTCTTACCAAGATATCTCTTTTTTTAGCAACACTTACCAAGATATCTCATTATATGATATTAGTAGAATTTAACACTATAATTAAAGTATTAACCTAAAAGAAAATTAGAGTAATAAAAATGACTAGTTCGTTGGATTTTTGGACGGTTTCTTATTTTTGTTCTGGCACATGGAATGGTCTTTGCTTTAACGTCGAGAGAAGTCTTGTGAGCTTCTCGGTCCTTTGTCCTCCTCTGCTCACTGTTTCGTCCTTAGAGTCTTTTGATTTGGATTTACGCTCTCTGATAATAGATTTTTGGATTCTAGTCATTTGTGCATTGGCATCGTTTGTCATTGGTGCCTTCTTTTGCAGTGTGGGAATCTGTCTTTTGGAGCAGAAATGTGCAGGTCCTTTAGATCTCTTTTGGTCATCGGAGTTTTTGGGTGACTTTTGTGGTAGCGCGTTTTGAATTCCTTTGGCATCGCAATGTTGATGTAGATTCTTTGTTTCCCTCGACAAAATGTGTTTTTTTTTTCTTATTAGATCATCTCCAACCAAACTGTAAAACACTATTTTAATGTAATTTTTGCACTAAAAGTTCTTCAACCCAACGGCAAAATCACACTATTTTAATGTCACACTATAATTTCACACCAAATTTGGTGTGACACTATTCACCACACTATAACACTATTCACTCCACTAAAAAACTTTTCACTTATTTTATTAATAAAATTTACAATTAAATAAATGACAAATAAAAAGTTAAATACATATAATATTATAAAATAATTTTTAGTGTAAAGTTTAGTGTTGTGGTTGGAGAAAAATATTTTTTTAGTGTTGAAACTACACCAAAATAGCATGGTTTTGACATAAAAATAGTGTTATGGGTTGAAGATACTCAACGCAGGTTTCCGTTTCTCCCTTGGCAAAGCAGCTACCATTTCACCTCGTCCTTTCTCTTATGCGTAGACTGGGTCCTGGAGTCATCAGGTTTGGCTTTTTTGTCTTTCAATTCACTCATCCCCACTTAGTACTTCGTCATAGATTTTACGCTGGAGGAGAGTGGGACGCTTGTCGTCCTTTCCCAGATTAAACTCAGGCCAAGAAATGAGGATAAAATTTGATCCGGCTAGCCACTTGCTATATCGTCTTATGGATTCCGAGTAGAATGGTTTGTTGTTTGTACCTATTTTGCTTAATTCCAGTGTCTGTAATCTGCTGTGTATTCCCTAGCAAAGGTTTTTGGGAATGAATATAATTAAGAAAATGACCAGATCAATATGAATCTTAAATTTTTGTTAGCCTTAAATTTCTAACTTCTACTGCGTATTAAAAGAAAAGGCGGTTCGGTATAAGGTGTAAGATTTAGTACACCGGTGACTTATGTATACATGAATCTTTCAGGTAGTGTTGTTATGCTGGAATGTGATAGTTTTGTATTTACGTAAATTCTTAAGCTATATATAATCGTGGCAATAAAATTATCCAAGAAATGCACAAGTGTGATGTTAATATGAGTTCTGGTCTTACAATGTATTTTATTTTGACCATGTACTCAGAATTCACGAGATGTGCATTCTGAATATTGATTTAAAAATCATACAAAAAAAGTAAAAATTCTAATGAACAATCGAACAACGAACGAAAACATGCAAGAACTGAACATGATGGGTATACACATCTATTATTAACTATTAACCAAAGAAAGCAAAACCTTTTTGTTTGGTCTCAACAAGGTAATTTGAAACCCATGTAACTGCCAGAGATAAAATCATTCCAAATATCAAGAGCTCCATAGCTGGTCATCAACACAATGCTCAGTGCCATGACGATACCAACCGAGAATACGATTATCGAAGCCCTTCCATACTGGGTTATAACCTTTTGGACCACCATTAGTCCTACGAGTGATGCCACAAAACATACAATCGCAAATAGACTTGCAGTTCCAGTATGTTCCATGCCTAGTAACAAGTATTGAATCGCAGACATTGTCGATGAAAACAAAACCATGAAAGAACATGTCGCTGCAGTTACCTACATCAAAACAAAAACAGAGTTTATTTACTTGATATAGCGAAATAAACTATTTTCTTGATCGAGCCAAGAACCTATATATTACCTCAGGAGCGATACCAACTTGTAGGAGGAGAGGGCTTATGAGCATTCCACCTCCAATACCAAAAACACCACCCAAAACTCCAGCTAATAGAGCCATCATAGGAAACATGCACTTGTTTGATCTTCCTCCATTATTTGACGTCAAATCTTCTACATCCTACACAAAAAATGTTTTCAGATATTTGTCAATTTTATCTTCTTTTTTGGCAACTAATAAGTGTTTATTGGTTTTGTGAAATCGGACCTTTACTGAGACATGGTTTTCAGAACACTGGTTGCCTTGAACATTGTCACTGAAGCAGATCCAAAGAGTGAAGAAGAGAGTGAGTGGTATTTGAGTTGACGAGAGCAGCCAGTAAGTCATTCCACATGGCTCGATTGATATGATTCCCTGCAAATGCAAAGTATTGAAGTTCATAAGTTAATTGAATGCAAATTACTTAGTACGCATTGTCATATTTACATGTAAAAAGTTAAAAAGACAGCAAATGGCACCATAATTCTACTGAAGAGGACAGTGAGTGTCCATTAGTTGGTACGTTCAAGTATCTTTTATAATGTCTTTAAAATTGATTAGAGTATAAATTCGTCATATCATCAAAGATTGTTCAACAAAACTGAGAAAACAAGAAATCTTATATAGATTAATGAAATCATTCCTAAAACGAAAATGATAGGAAAAAGTTCAAGTGGATTTTGTATAATATCTAGATTTTCAAAAGAGAATCCACCATACCCATAGTTATAATAAAAATAACCAAATCATAGTAGTAAAAAGCAACAAAAATCTTTCAAAATTCCGAAAAAAAATTAGATATTCTTTTTACCAAGAATTCACCTTTCTTACATATATACTTTTTCTTAAGAAGAAAAATACTGAAAATAAAACAAAATAGTAGCCCAAGCATCTCTGAAAGGTTACGGAATCTTAAAAAGTTCAAAACTTATTAAAGATAGTAAGAAGAAAAAGACACGACTTTTTCCACATAGGACCAAACTCTAGAGTTGCACCAAAAAAAATGACCAAACTCTAGAAGCCACATCATTGATGATAATCTGTCTTCACGTGAACAAGTTCGCCATCGCTATTAACCAAAAAAGTTCCCTACGTTTTTCAAACGCATCATCACCGCGTGATCCCCCACCCCCAGCAATAAAAATAAATGGCATGCAGGTAGATGAGAACAATTCAAACGTGATTAATTTATTTCTCATTTAACCTCTTAAATTTCCTCATTAGGTTTTTTCTTCTTTTTTTTTCCTAAAATGTCCCTCATTAGTTTATAGACACAATAACCATATTTAGGACATGAAATTTGTATTTTGAAATATTACTTTCTCTATATAATATTAAAATAGTACTCCCTCTGTTTATAAGAAAATGTGTGTTTTACATTAAAAATATATTATATTTTAATTTTAAATATATTATTTTGTGAATACAAATTTTCTATAATTTTATACCAATAGCATTTTAATAAATCCAATCAATTTTTTAAGTTTGTAATTTATCATTATTAGCTAATAAAAATCAACTAAAACATATATGTATATTTTTGAAACCTTTATAAAAAAAATTTAAAACTTTTTGAAATAGAAAGATTATTACTAACTTAAACTGTAGAAATTCTCGTGGTTAATTAGTATTCATTAATCTAACATATTAAATGCGATTTGGTATCATTGAAACAAGTTTATAGGAGTTTATCAGAATTTTTAATTTGTAGCATATTTTCGTAAAATTCTCAATAAAAAAATCGTAGTATAATAATTTTCATAATATATAATAAAAATAATAAATTAGTGTCAAAACCTACTTAAAACAAAATTTGAATCATATCTTACAGAATATTTGTAACAAATCATTATTAATGATAATCCATCTTGACTGAATTATTAGTTTACTTGTAGTAATGTAACATGAATTCAGTATAAGATTACTAACAATAACTCGTGAGACGTGACAAACGAAGTTTCACTCGATGCCAAAAAGGAAGCTTCACTCAAATTAGCGAAATGATATAATATCATGATTACCAAATAATTTGATATATTTCTACAATATTGCAAAGCTTTTTTTTTCTTGCTTTTTATTACCTTAAAAGACATAATTAACTAAAGATGGTTCAATAAATGTAAAGTTAATACTATAATACTGATAAACTAAATGTTATCATTTACACCAAAAAAAAATAAATGTTATCATTACCTCGCCGTATTTGTTTCCGCGAAGAAGGTAAACTGCAAAGTAAGAGAGCCAAATAATCACCAAAACTCCAAGCTTCATCCATGGAAACCTCTTTGGTCTCTCATAATCTACCAAAAGAGGCAACTTCACACTCTCCATCTTCTCATCTTCTTCGCCGACCATACTCGCCTCTCTGACCTTCACCATCTCCGACTCCAACCTCCAGTAATAAAGCCCGTTTCCAAACGTCTTCACCGTCGACCACGCAAGAAACACGGCGAAGAGACTCGTTATAAGCCAGTTCGGAAACACGAGGTTGCATATCACTCCGACACTAACTCCAAGAAGCATACACGGTTCAAGAAGCAGAGCCAAGTCGAAGTCGATCATCGTCTTGCCTCCAGCTTTAGGGTTTCTGACGAAAAGATTGCACCCCACGTTTGCTATGGATCCTCCTGTTACCATGAAAGCAGAGAAGCTTGAAGCTGTTTTTAAGTCGAGTCCCGCGACGATGGTCATTATAGGAACGTATAAACCTCCGCCGCCTATACCGCCGGCGCTTGAGATAGTTGCGGCGAGGAAAGAGAGTACAACGGCGATGAGTGTTGATGCGGTTAGTTCGATCTTTGGTTGGTTGAATTTGTTGGGAAAGTCGAGCCATGAGCTGGTTTTGTTGAGGAGTTGATGGATGGGGAAGATAAAGGAAGGTTCTGGTTCTGCCATTGATGGAGTTAGGAGGATGGTGATGGTGAGGAAGGAGAGAGTTAGAGGGACGAGATTGTTTCTCATTTTTATGTTTGGGGTTGTTTTTGATTTTTGACAAGTTTTGGGACTATTTCTGGAGATGTCGAGATTTTTCTGTGTGTGTGACATTTATGTTTAGAAGTTTATATAGGAGAAGCAATTCAAGAGAGAGTTTATGCATGGCATTGTCAAGTAGAAAAAAAAAAGAAAAAAAAAATACAAATAGATGAAGAACGTAAAAGAGACCACTCAACTTTTGGCAAGTGGTGAGAAAGTGCTGAGACATGCCACATAGATGTTTTGGACACTATCTTATTCATTCTTGTCAGCATCTTTATCCCTAAAGTATAAAGTATTAGTAAATAAAGAAAATAATATAATATCTATAAATACAAAGATAATAGAATAATATGTAGATATTTTAATTTTATGATTTGCATACAATATACTTCATATTAAATCTTTTTACATGAATATAATAAATTAAAAAATATAATAAATTTTGAAATATATATATATATATATATTGTTCTTAGAGAAAACTATTTAGGTATTATTTTATTGAGATATAAATAGAGTTGCTTTTACATTTTGTTTTTCATCAAATATAAAATAATATAATAAACCAAAGAAAAAAATAAGAGAGCTTTGATTTATATATAATGGACTGAACCTAAGATATCAGAAGATACAAAAAATGACTCATCTAGTTAACAATGATTTGCTTTCTTATTGTTAACCAAGTGAACCATGAATTGCTGCATTCCATATACATATATAAATACTCTTGAAAGAATATAAATTTGTTATATTATCCTTATGTTGAAATCGCCTTCGGGACGGTCTGCGCAGGCCCGGCCTTGAAACTTCTGAAAAAATATTGGACCGGAAGCTTAAAAAAAAATTTGGACCGGAATAAATTATAAAAACAAGAATAAATTATGAAAACGTTTGCAGTTTCAAAGAATTGAAACCATGACAGCCACTTACTTACTGTGCATGTTTTGTCGGTTGAACTAATGAAACTTTTGAAAAAATGAAAGCCGATAAGTTATGTATTTTAAAAACGGCTGGAAGCTGATGCTTCCTCCGTTTCCTACCAGGACCGCTACTGGGTCTGCGGTTCTTTGAACTGTTCTTCGGTTGTGATTCTCTATCGACCCGAGGGACTTTAATGCCGGCTTCAAAATCTTCACTTTGGTCTACTGTTAGCTAAAAAGTTGTCTTTGGATCTGTTTAGTTAGTTAAGCTTTACTCACATCCTCATGGTTGTGTTTGAACCTTATTAGTTTTAGTGAATTTTTTATGCCTTTTTTTTTTGTGGCTTGCTAATGCTCCACTGCTTTGTCTTGTCAACTTAGAGATTTAGATTCATTAGGACTAGATTCTTCGAAGCCTATTGTATCTCATTGCCTCATTATTAAGTTAATGAAATTCGCATACTTGACAAAAAAAAATAAGTGTAAAATTTTCTTTTGAAAATTCACATGTTCCGACCACATGCAAATTTTTATATTTTCTTACGTCAACCCCACATGCAAGAAATTATACCATAAACCCCACATGCAAATAATTTATTTTGTTGTTTTGGTTATAAGCAAAATGTTTATTTGTTTAATCAAACGGTGATTTATAAGCTCATGTGACATTCTCATGATTTGTCCAATGTTTTCTAATATAAAGTAAGCAGGTAATTGTCAAATCAATGTAGTATTATATATATGATATATCTTAATTTTATTTATTAATGTAAATACTTATCTTTAAACTCATGAGTTGGCAGAAAATATACTTTGTGTAATGTTTCGTTTTATGTAGATCAACTCGTTGTTTGCATATACATGTCGACTCCATAAACCAGATATCAATGAATCCTTCACGTGTACACGAACTAACTTGATCCAGTAACTGGTTAAATTGTTTTCCGGTTTTGGATAACCGATTATATAGTTGGTACTAAATTTTAAACCTTTATATTAACGGTGAACTTTTTGTATTCTTAAAATTTCGTATTACTTATCTTTTCTTTCCTTTAACACAATGAATTGTTTTTTTATGATCGTTTCTCGTTTTGAACCAATCTACTTATTTGTAATTATTAGAGTTATTTAAAAGTTTCTCAAAAAGAAAAGAAAACTCAATTTATAATTATGTAGTTATTATACATCTTACAATACCAATCGTTTTGTTTATTAGAATATCCACATAAAAACTTAGATAAATTAGTCTATACGGGCTTCAAACAAAATATTGAAAAAAATAATGTGAAAATTCGGTTCAAAGAATTGGTTTTCGCTTCCGAACATCATTTTGTTCTTAAACGGCTGCCTAACAAAAAGAGAGAATCTAACAAAATAGTCCTTTGAATTATCTTTTTGGTGTAAATGTCCTTTAATTCTTCATTAAAAAATGCATGATTTAGACATAAAAAATCTTAGAAATGTAAATCTCTTATATATTCTCTCTCACTGGTCCTTAAGATTGTGTAGAATAATCTATCCTAGAAACATCTCCTTAATCTGTATAGTAGATCGCACTTCACCCCTAAGAAAACGAACACATACTCAATACCCAATCGTTACTCAATTAATTATAGATATCAAGTAATAGAAAAACCAACAGAAGGAACTATTTAAACTATTTCATCATGAACAATAAATATATATATATATATATATATATGTATATGTAAATGATCTTTAGTAACATTTGATTAGCATATTGAACCGACAGTGAGATACAACGCGCTGTGAACAAACACAAATTAATTTTGAAGAAAATAAAAAGATTTAAAAAATTTCCAGTTGAAGTAAATATCCGTTTAAAATTTGTATATTGATTATGTGAATGAATAAAATTACAATATTTGGCTTTATATCTGTGAACAAACACAAATTAATTTTGAAGAAAACAAAAAGATTTAAAAAAATTCCGGTTGAAGTAAATATCCGCTTAAAGTTTGTATATTGATTATGTGAATGAATAAAATTACAATATTTAGCCTCATATTTATACTAGTCTCAAAATTTGATATTTCTTTTTCTTTTGGAAAAACACTTTTATCTCATTAAAATCACTTTTAAAATCTTAAAATGAATACCGTAGCACAAAGACTTTGGGTCCCCATTTTCTACATGTCCATCGTGATCACGTTGCATCCAATGAATATTGTCTTATACTGGTACATAAAGATTTAAAACACTTCTACAATTAACAAAATGTATTAAAATATTAACGCATACTGCTTGAATATTATATTGATTGTTTAGGCCTCTGAACCTGAATCTGGGAAAGTTAATCTTACAAGTTACAATTATTCTTTGGACAGATATACAATTTGTCTTTGTATAAATTTATATATCAAGCCATGTGGCGAATTGAAAAACTATTACTCAAGTCTTATTGTCTGGAGAAAACATAAAAACATATCTTAAGCTCTACGTCTATTTTCTTATTAAACTAGACCAAACAGGTTCATTATGTTATCTAGACTAAATATTGAATGCTTTTCATGCACTTTATTTTATGAGATATTTAAAGTGTTGTGCACTTTCCGGTAAAACGTCGTAATCCTTTATTCGTAATAACATTTTTGTAATCTCCAACTGTTTGGCTCTTGGGAAGTCACCTGGGTCGTGCTTATACTTTGATCCAACCATAAATATCCAACCGATTCTAAATTCTCATTATTGGAAATAAGTATTCAAAATTAGATCAATATATATTTATGTTGTTGAATTGGCAACATTTGGAATACCTTTTTCACTTTACAATCTATCAATTAAGATACAGCCGACATATTGAACGAATGCAAATGTGACACATCTAGTCAAGTAAAATCAATTGGACATCTCGGCTTTGCTCCCACCAAGCAACAAGTCGTCCCAACCGACCTCAATATAACAGTTTGCGTGCATCCTATGACTCTTATTGTGCCACATGTACACCTTAAACCGTATCACGGACAACACCTCCAAACAGAACACTACCTACCCTTGATTCCTGTCTCGTCCCATCTCCATCCAACGGTCCTTATTCACTGCCATTGATGGCCCACGTAAGGCTCATTCGATCCAGCTCGTGTGTCTTCGGGTCCTGGTAAAAGAGTGAATGAGTTTAGTTGACCCGACCCGTTTCTCTCTGTAATAAACGGATACTTCCATGGTGTCATACACGCCAACGTTTTGGTTCGAGTTATGAGCCGTTATCTTGAAGCTTGCTTATATGAGAACTCGTGGATGTGGAAACGGGGTTGGTGAGGACGCAGACTGATCCATAAGATGAAAAAAAACATTGCCTAAACATACAAAAGTTATAAGAAAATGGCACATATGAGTTTAGAGACTCTTGTTGTGAGGCTGTCTTTGACCTTGTGAACAGTTTCGCTCTCGGAGTGGGGACACGATGTGGGTCAGCTGATCGGTCGGATCTTACCGGTAAAGAGTCGATCTTGTTATGCATTTTTTATTTGTGTTAATGGTGGTGGGTAAATTGGTAATGGGAAGTAATAATAAATAATGTGAACCGAGTGGTGGCTTGTGAGGTTTATGCTAAAACTACATACTCGGTGCTAATCTAGAATAAAGCCAAAGATACCTTGCATAATATAATGGGTATATCACATTGGTAAGAAAACAAGACAACCCATATCACATTGGGAAGAAAATAATTGACAACCAAGTATATAAATGATGATATTTGGTTTTTATTTTCAGCGTATGAACGATGTTAAAAATGTTGGATCAATTATTAATAAAGCCCATGACTTATTTAAATAAGAAAATATTACACTTCAAGGCAGTTTCAAGTTTTTAATAACACTATAAAACAGTTATGACTACTGAGGTAGTTTTTGTTAACTAAAGGCATAGGCCTAACTAAAATGGCCCCACAATTTTTGAAAGTAGTCAATTTTCTCTTTCTCACGGAACCAAGTGTTTGAAACCTAAACACAAATTAAGAAAACAAAAAAATATTAAAAAAAATTTCTTCACATTGGCTTGTATTTTTTTCCGACGCCGCAACTCTTCTTTCTCTACGGCTTCTCTTCTTTTTCACCACAACTCTTTCTTCTCTGCCGCAATTCTTCCTTCTCATCATTGATATGTGTTTTTTAATTCATCTCTGTCACCGCCATGACCTAAACTCTCGCCGCCGTAGAAACATCATCTCTTCTCCTTTACTGCAAAGTGAAACAGTGTCTCAACTCATTTTCCTTGTCGTGATTCATCGTCGTTGTGACCCTCCCGCCTCTCTGATGCGTTTTGTAATTGGCAGGAAAAGCTTGAGAGGAACTATGGCTAATTTGGGCATTTTTGCATATTTGGTCCCTAAATTTATTTGTTATTTATTTTGTAACCCCAATACTTTTTAAATGTGAAAATTGGTCCTTAATTTCATCCCAAACTTCAGAAACTACATTTTAACCCCTTGTAGTAAGAATACATCTATGCAAATACAATAAAAACAACTAAAAGACACCTAATTAGACTTTCAAATTTGCATTTTTACCCATGTGATATGCAAATAAACAAACAAATACAATAAACGAAACCTAATATGATCATAACTATAAGAAGATACTCAAAATCATTAGAATCATCTGATATCATAACATTGTTACTACTACTACAACAAAGTTGAATCAATATTCATTAATTCTTTTAAGATATCGCAACGTGTACATTGGTATTTAACATGTCCACATGGACTCCTTTTATCAATAAACTATGTACACATCACAGTGTACATTGTCTACCGTGTTCACATAATGTAGTGTCCACATTAAACACAACACGTTAAAAACCATCGTTTTTACTGTCTACATGTACACATATGTAATGTACATCCAACATGTTTAAAACCATCATTTTTTACTGTCCACAACACGTTAAAAACCATCGTTTTCTACCGTGTTCACATAATGTAGTGTCCACATTAAACACAACACATTTACTAGTATTACAAAACATCGTTTTTTACTGTCCACATGTATACATATGTAATGTACATCCCACCCGTAAAATACAACTACAAGTTTAGCATCATGTACATATGTATGAAGTTTCCATGTTGTCCATATGGACACTTACCAAGTACATGTACAAATTTACCAATATTACACCACATCTAAAGATTATTCACTATGTACAAATGTACAAAGATTTTCGTTTTTTGCATATGTACACTATTTGGCCATGTCCAAACTTACCAATAGCAGAACACAACTGAATGCAATATATGATAAAATAGTGTACATACTTGTATATTTCTTTATAAGTATTTATTAATCACGCAAACACCTTTAGATATGTTTACAAATTACTAATATAATAGTGTACATACACATTATTATCCATGTGTACAACCCATTAATGTGTACATATTTTGTTTATTTTCAATTTTTTAATCAGTGGCATTTTAGTAAATATGTCTTCGTCTTCCCCAGAATTTTAGGATTTTCTGCAAAAATTTTATGGCCGCCATTGATTTCTTTCACATAATCTTTCATTCTTTTATGTTTTAACTATAGGTTACACTTCAAGATCGTAGTTTTATCATTTGTAAAATGTTTTTCAAATTCAGATTTCAAAATTAGTGAATTTTTGGTCAAGGGAAATGAGTTAAAAAACACAGGAGAGATGAATTGAAACACGGCCACCGTGGCGGATTTTGAACATAACAACCACTACGAGCACAAGAGAGATGAATTGAATAGCACGATGTGGAGGAAGAATCCGTTTGTGTTGATTTCACGGCGAAGGAGAAGACGAACTAACAGTTTCGCAATCCAGCTCGACTGAGATTCACCGGCAGTCACCGAGGATGACGAGGAAATAGGGCGAAGAAAACCTGCGACATAGATGACTTGAGATCTAGAGGTCGAAGAGTGAGATGTGAAGAAGAACCTTTTGATTTCAAAATTATTTTTCTATACTCTCGAGAAAGAGAAGAAAAACAATAAAATTTAGAAAATGTAAGACCACTTTAGTTAGATAAAGATGGTCTACTTAAGGATGGTTTGGTTTCTAGTCATAAAAAACTACCTCAGTAGTGGTAACTGACCTAGAATGTAATAAAAACTTGGAAACTGACTTATAGTGTAAAATACTCTTTAAATAATTGTGAACTGATGAAAAGAAATGGGCCTCAGCCTTGTTTCTAGTAAATGAAGAGGGAGTAACAAAGTTCCACATCGGGGAAGAGGAACAAAAGTGAGATGTTTATATATGGGATAACACACTCACTTGTTTAAACGAGTCAGAAGAGGAAGAGACTCCCCACGCGCGCGCCGCCGCCGCCGTCTGGGCGGCTCGGCGTGGGCTTGGGCTTGGGCTTGGGCTTGGGCTTGGGTGGAGGGCCTTTGGCCCGATAAGAATTATTCTTTTTGGACCAAGTTAAGCTCAACATCTTGCCATTTAAAATCTAAAAAACAACATGCATTTTATTTGAAACGACAAGCAGTTTGTCTATAAAATAAAAACGTCATGCAGTTCATCCTCTCGAGATATTTAAACGAGATAAGAGAGAGAGAGAGAGAGAGAGAGCGAGTCTTGGGGAATAAGTTTGTAACTTAAACTTCCCGAGATCTTTGCCAAATCCCCACTAACGAGCGCACGTTATGCAACAGTTACGGGAATTCGCTCCTCGTCCATCTCTTTAAATACAACTCGTCTCTCTTCTCATTTCTGGAATTTTTTCCGTATCAAAATCCAACAGCAAAAATCCCTCTGCGTAAGTCTATTTTGCGAGAGTGTTTCGTAGAGTTTATAGTTCGATAGGGCGATCACGAGTGAGGCGTGATTCGTTTGCCATGGTTTTATTCTGGGACTCTATATTCGTACAGTTCCGTCTCACTAACGGAGCGAATATTTTGAGTTAAGGAAAGAGATCATATCTCGACTCCATGTCTCTTTGCGAACATGATTTCTTATCGTTCTTGTATTCGTCTTTACATTCGTATATTTCCTTAATATCGTTTCTTATTTTATCGTTTATGTCAGTCCGGTTTTCCGGCTTCTACAAAAAAAAAGAAGACGTTGTAGAACAAGAGACATGTTGGTTTAATTTTCCCTTGCTTGCTTCATGGACTTTGGCCCATGGCCGGTCCTGTGGAGTGTGTAGCAAGAAGAAGGGTCCAAAGCAGATTGAAAGGTAAATCCGTCAGTCTGGGAACTCCTTGGTGTTCGATTCATTCGCCTACCCGTTATCATCATCAAGGTTTCCCTTTTTGAAAGGTCTCTGACTCCAATTTCTATTTATCAAGAGTACTGATTCAACTCTCTGTAGCCTTTCAGCTGCTAGTATGGTACAGCAGTTGGATACATGGGAAGACCCATCTTACCTAACCCGAAGATCACTTTGGAGTGTCTCTTGAGTCATGGACAAATCTCGGAAACCTATTCTATTTTTCATACCCGAACCAACCCAAGACGTGCATGAAAGATCTGACTCAAAAAAAAGTGTGCTGATTGTCAGATGAATACAAGAAAGAAGATCTGGTGCAGAGAAGGCTATGGGAGAAGCAGAATCTTGAGAACTAATTTGCATGTACAAGTTGGATCACGTCTGATTATGGGATGGTCCGGTTTTGACTCGCTCATAATTTCATGTTCACCCAATAAACACAGAGAAACGACAAGATTAAAACGAAAGATTAGAACTATCATGATCACACCTTAAAAGAGGGAAGCTTTTGTTTGTTATTAATAGAAACAAAAGAGAGAGGTACAGAGAATTAACACATGACTGAGATTGTTCAAAGAGCTCAGGATATAACAAAGATAGTCCCCTGGTTATGCAAATAGACATCAAAGGGTGAAGAAGCTTAGTGGATTTGGTTAAACATTGCTTTGCTTATACATCTTCGTGTCCAACACTTGCTTCCCGCACATGGCACACACACCTGCACAACCATGAATGAAGAGCCAAATCCATCAGTTCATTGAGTTACACCCTTACATGACTATCTAACAGATAGGTAGAGGCTATGTACTAAGTTTACCTTTGCTATAGGCACATGTGTGACAATATTTACCATCTTGATGCACTTGCTGCTTGCAGATCGTGCACTTGGTGGTAGCAGTACCATAAGGTGTCCATCTACAAAGTAAATAAACATCAGAATCAGCCAAGAAAAAACAACAACAACACTTATCTCGACATTCGACAATTATAACTACTACTTCAATAGCGAGCACTATACTACTACAACACGTGTTTTTTGCAAACATTTGATCTTCCTAAACATATACCAATGTTGATTCTACGAAAACCAATACTCAACTCAAGAAAGACAATACAAACATCCAATGAGAACTTCTACACTAACTAATGCACTGATGATTCTTAGAAGAAACAAAACAACACTCAACTCAAACTAGAACAGAACAGAACTCGCCTTAAAAACTACAAATGTATCACCTTTTCCACTATAACTTCAACATCTACTAATGAATCTTAGAAAGAGCTAACGAGAAGCAAACCAATACTCAGCCTAAAACAAAGACAATACAAAGATTACACCTTTAAGGCTATTTAGATGTTTCTACACAGTTTAAGGAAGATGAAGGAAGGGAACCTGTTCTTCTTGGAGAGAAGTTTGTTCTCGTTGATCTTGCGGCCACCACCTTCGGTTACATTACGAGCACCATCCTTCCACTTATCTGGAACTATCACCTTTGATAACTTCTTCTCACCTACACAAGCAGCAAAGATTCACACAAAAAGGTTCATGCTTTCCACTAATTTAACAGATCTAGAAACCAAACCAAACCGAATCAGAAACCATATGGTAAATAAAATAGATCTAGAGATCATTAGGTTTTGATGATCGATCCAATTCGATTCGAATACGGAATTGAAGATCTGAGATGAAATAAGAGGAGGGCTTACACTTATCGCACACCATCTTCGTCGTCTCCCCAGAGATTGATGAAGAAACCCTATCGCCCAATTCGATTCGACACGAGAGAGAAAGCTAACTCCTTTTTTTATTTATTAACTTTTATTATTTTATTTTTCCTTTTCTGGAAAGTATAGTTACCGTTGTCGGTTAAAACGCGCGACTAGAGGCGGAATCGCGTTTCGTTTTAGCGTCACCCACCAATTGCAAAATAGCAACCATAGGCATCATTACTTAGATCATCTCACGAAAAATCTTAAAAATTACTAAAATATAAATATTCATTAAATATTTGAGTATTTTAAGAAATTAAATATTGAGTATTTTTAACCTATGAGTAATTATGAAAACATTGTAAAATCTAAACTAAAAACTTTATACTCCCTCTGTTCCCGAAAGTAAGATTTTCTAAAGTATACACACTTATTAAAAACTTAATAAATGTTTATAATTTAATTTATTTTTACTTTATTATACACTTTCCAATAATTTTCTATCAATGGAATTTAATCAATTCAAATATTCTCAATTAATTCCTCAAAAGTATAAAAAAGTACTTTAACAATATAAAAAATCTCTCTTTGTGGAATAAGAAAAAAATTTAAAACATCTTACTTTCGGGAACGGAAGTAGTATTGTGTTACGTATTCATATATTTTTGTATGCGAGAAAGTAAAAAAAAAAAAAACAGAAAATAGAAAAGGCTGAGATTGAGGTCTTACAATATTTGTTTTTTCAATGTTCATATGTATAAAAACAACCTTCACATAAACAGATATATATATATATATATATCTCAAACTGATGATTATTAATAATAATTGTCATTATCATACACAAGAGCTTCATAATCTTCTCCGCTTAAGTCCGATCTGACGAGACAATGTAGCTTATCCTCAGTCCACGAAGCCATTGCTTGTTCCTTACGGCGACCTTTAGATTTGTTGGCTGACTTCTTAGCCGGTGAGGCATGGCAATCACTGCACTTGGACCTTTCACATCTTCCTGTGAATTTCGAGTGGTTAGTCGGTTTTGATGACACTTTGGCAAATACTCCAAAAGCTGGTGGTGAATCAAACCGGTTCACAAACAGTTTTGCGGGTCGCGGGTTTAATTCGGAAGGAAGAATCATCAATGTCCGAACAACACCGTGTTGGCGACCTTCTCTCTTCATTTTTGCTTATTTTGATTTGAGAGTTGATGCATTGTTGAGTTTAATAATGTGTACATATATAGAGACATGTACTTGGGGAGCACTGCGTATCAAATATGTTTGGGACTCAAGAAAATCGAATGGTCAACTATACTTGTACACCAAGAAATTCTCATCATTTTAATATTGGTTTTTGAGGTTTGTTTTTTATTTATTTGGTCATCATTATGTGTGGGACTTCTTAAAAGTCCTTTAAAAATATTGAAACCACATTGTCGATTGTTATAATTGATACCAGAGTCATTACATGAATTTTGAGTGAACCGGGAACAGTTTTATGACATTTAAGCTAATTATTTCAAAAACCATAATTTTGAACTAAATTTTTTTTTTTTTAAACTAGTCGTGACTCGTGACAAGTGATCCCATTCGTCGTGATTCGCCACTGGTTGTTCTTACCTATTTTTTTTTCTACATCCTGTTTTATTTGTTTACTATATGTTGTAGAAAAAAAGATTCTAAAATTATAGGTAAAAATGTCGTCTATTCTCTATGATCTTAGGCTTTGGCAGGTGCTAGCTTCATTTATTTCTTCATCGTGGCAGTAACAATGCACAACATCGTTAGGAAATGCCTATGTTTCTTCAGGATCATAATGATCCGAACAAGCTTGTTTTCTTCTACCAAGGATCTGGAGTGCAGCTCGGAGCTGAGGGATTCACGGTTGGATTGCTCTTGGCGTTTGTCCACATTGTCAAATTATTAAGATCACAGAAATATTGAGTCTTGAGATCACTCTAAGATACAAAGTTTTTTTAATGAATGTAAATTATATTCATAAAAAGATTGTGTTACATCGAATGCTACTTTATTTTGAAAGTGTCGTTTGATCTTTTGTTTTGTTGTTGATCTTGCTCTTTTCTTTTGAGTTTTCAGTTTGATCTCTAGGAAAAATTTACAACCATCGCCTGTTATCTGTTTGAGAATCAACCTGAGTCAAGATCGGTTTAATATATGAGTTCTTTCATCCAATCTTTTGTGATAGAGATTGAGTTTCGTTTTATAACTTTGCTAGCTTTAGCCTATCAACATGACAGGCTTGTGCGCGTGGGCACCATGATATACCTGGAAAAATGCTAATCACGCCTCTCATAAAGTATTTCCAATCCATAACACTATTTTAATGTGAGAACTATATCATTTTAGTATCAAACTTTATTTTCTTTTTCGACTACAATACAAAGTTTACATCAAAATTGTATTTTTGATTTTTATATTATTTAGTTATAAATTTTATTATTAAAAATTATTATGTAATTATATTGAACAAAAATGTATAACACTAAAATAATTGTTTTAAAATAAATTATTATTATTATTATAAAATATAATAATATTAAAATAACAAACTAAATAAACTATTCTAATATTTGTAATATATTGATTATATATAATTATTTATCCATTTTATATGTTTTTATCTTGCCACTGATATTTATCTAATTAATATTTTATTAATAAAAATAAGTGTAGTTTTGCACTAAAATGATGAGATTTTTGCAGTTGGGTTGAATAAATTTTGGTATAGAAATTACACTATAATGGTATTTTACGGTTGGGTTGGAGATGGCATGATGCATTACACAAATGAAGTGTTTTTTTTTGGAACAACACAAGTGAAGTGGTTATACCTCTGATTGTTTGTTGTGTTTGTTGTGATGCTATTTTTTCAAACGAATCTACAGCCAATAGTAGTTTTATGACTTTATCCATATGATATTTTCTTATAACTACCAACTCTGTCCAACTCCCTTTTGGGCTTTTCGTTATATTGGCCTTTTAGTTTTAGTTATAAAATTTCTGGCTCCACAAAGCGATTAGCTCTTCTATGTCATCATGCTTGCAATGCATGATGTAGGCTTACGGGTTCACCTTATTCGGATTATTCAGTTTATTTAGTTCGGTTAGAAAAAAAATGTGCTGAATTAAACAAAAAAAAATTGGTTCAGCATTGGCATTCGAGTATTTCAATTAATGAAAATTTTACTAACATTAACCAAAGTTTTTGGTTTCACTTGAATTATGGTTAAAACTTAGGGTTTTCTGTTGCGGTTAAATTCATTTTATGGTTAGCTCAACTGTCTTTTCAAAGTTTTAGTTAGTTTGATTAGTTTGGTTCAGAAATTAGTTAAGACTGGCAGGGTTGGATTATATTTTTATAAAGAAATTAGGCCCTAATTGATTGCCAAATCAAAGCAATAAAATATTTTTATCTACTTAATTAAAACGAACTTAAACTGCAAACCAAAAATGAAATACAGTGGCAATATAACATTTACTAAAATGGATTATGATCATTCCTAAAGAAATTGACTTTTACTCTTTCCGAAATAAAGCCACACATAAATACTATAATCAGTTACATTTTTCTGACGGGATAGAAGATTTAACCCAAAGGCAAGAGGTGTCTTGAAAGTGACTAAGCACAATTTTCAACATATATAAACAAAACCAACACAGCTGTCTCACCTAGTCACATTGTCTGTTATCACAATCTACAATTAAAGACAATGACGATTGCATTACATTTGTATACATAAATATAGGAACTAAAAAACGTGAAGGCCACAACTCAAATATCTCAAAATGTGTAGATTTCCAAATCTATAAAAAATGCTTAAGGCTAATCATTTGATTCGACAACAATATTTTTTGTGTTTACTCTTTGTATAATATATTAATCGTTGTTGATTAGTTATACACTTTAAACTTAATATAATGATAAATGACAGCTTTTCATCTATCTCCTTAAAACATGATAATTTGTAGAATTAACCTTATACCATTGTTTCATCTATCTAAGCAGTTAGGTGTGATTAAAATCCTGACATAATTGTTTGAAATTAACCTTACACATATGTATGAACATGAATTTGTAATATAAAATGTAAAAACTATTTACAATTATGTTAAATTATTAGCCATTTTATAATCAAGATAGTAACTTTTGCAAATAAAAGGATCGAAACAAAACCCGCACGGTTGCAGAGATCCGAATCTAGTATTGATTCAAAAGGGAAATAATTTGTTATTCAGTAAAAATAGCAAAAAGAACATATGCAATGAAAATTTTGTGGAGTTCAAACTTGAGACTTGAGTGAGTATATCATTCATCACATACTTTTGAAGTTGTTAGAACAAATCTTTGATTTCATTTGGAGAATTTTTTTTATGATAGCCATTTTTAAAAATAACCAAATGAAGTTTTATTAAAGGGTAAAAGTATATTTTTACCTTATGGTTAATTAATCTAGATTTAGAGTTTAGCGTTAAGGGATGAGGTTTTGGTGATAGGGTTTCAAATTTTAAAAAATAAAAAAATAATTATGAAAAATTTCAAAATAAAAAGACTATTTTGGTCATTTTTTTATGGCTATTTTTGTGAAAAAAACTTAAAAAGACTATTTGAGAGAATTGTTTTTTCATTTGTGTATATATTGATTTAGTTGATTTTTTGAACATTTATATTGTCTTAGTTTTTTTTTTTTTTGAAAAAGACAAAGAGAATGGTTTCGCCCGGGTACGAACCGGGTCTTAGTTGATAAATAAATTAAAAAACTATTTCCTACCAAAGCAGCAAATTATGTAGTTGAACCAGTTTTTTTTTTTAACATATACATTAGTTTTTACTTTTTAGCAACTTTGCTGATTTCCTCGAACGGCTAAGATTCGAGTCTATGGGTCTAGTAGTTGAACTAAAACTCGTGGAATGGGTAATTTGACACCTAAACCTTTAACTAGTTTACTTTAGACAACATTCTCGAAATAAAACATTGTTTCCCTTTGAAAAATAAACAATTTTATATTTTCTAATAATTGAAAAGAATATAGTTTGTAGTTATCTAATGCACCACTACTCTTTCATGTCTCCCCTATATTTTATTTGTCTTACTCTTACATATCATTCCATTCTTGACAAAAGAGCTTTTTGTTCCTTTTTTTCTTCATCTCCAATCATTTCTGGTCTTTTTCCTTCATTGCTCTCGTAAACCAAACCTTTTTTGTTCATTTTGACATTATCGTCCAAGTGTCTGGGATTCGAGCATGTCAACAAGATTCAAGGGAATTTATCAGAAGAGCTTCAAGTGTTTCTCCGACATTTCGGGTAATCGATTATAAATAATTACATGTGTTTATAATTTTCCTTTGGCCAATTCATGTAAATGATTATGAACTCAATACATGTGTTTATAATCGGTTAATTTTACTATAATAATCGATTATAAATGATTACTTGTGTTTATCAGAAGAACTTCAAGTGTTTCTGTTCTCTGACATCAGTGGTTTCTTCTAGTTTAGCTTTTACTAAACGGCCATATAAATGATCATTTTAATGATTAACAAAATGAATTAATGAGAAATTCTTTTTTGTAGATGAGAAGGATGAAGAGATGGATATAGGTTATCCTACAGATGTTCGACACGTGTCACATATCGGTTGGGATAGTTCATCGAGTAGTGCACCGAGTTGGGTAAAACATTTTATTTTAGCAATTACAACGTTAATCGATGTTGGTTTAGACTGAACCGGTTTATTATTTTTCTTACAGCTACGTGAATTCAAAACGAGCAACAACGTTTTAGAGCCAAATTCATCGTGGCCGTTTACAGGCAAGTTTTATTTTTCCTTTACCATAAACTATAATTATTTTTTCAGAAAAAATAATATAATTATGTTGTTTTTAAATTATATAGATTTGAAATCAGCCATGGAAGCATTTGGAGAAGTTGAAAGCAGCAAAGAATTGGGGAAAGAATCAAAGAAACAATACCTGAAGAAGAAACTCTCTTCAAAAGCCTCTAAATTGTGTGATCCATGGTCACCAAGATTCTTAAGATCAAGCAAGGTCATTGCTTGATTATTTTAACTTTATAGTTCATTGCCGTTGTTTAATTAATAATGTAGAGAATATAGTGAGATATCAATGTTGTTGTTTCATTCGAGATATCTATCTTCAGAAGTGTGTACATATTAATATTGAGAGTGTCTTTGCAATGATATTCGAATTGTGTTACCAAGTTCTTTTTGGTAAGTTGAGGTATGATGTTTTAGTAAGGTTTTATGATGCTTTCAAAACCACACAAAGTTTTACATTTTCCTAAACTTAGTATCATTTTAGCTGTTTGCTGTTTGCTATTCGAATTGTGTTAGCTGTTTGCCCAAAAAAAAAAGTATCATTTTAGCTGTTTCTACAGGATAAAAAAAATTATTACATTAATATTTTGGTGGTAAACTAATTAAGTTTGAAAATTATTAAAAATGAATATTTTCAATAACAATTTTCTCAATTTTTAGTTTGAAAATATATCTCTCTTTAATTTTTTAAAACTTGAGCTTGCATACATAATTTCTTGGACGACCTATTGGTCTGTATCTATACTATTAAAGCAAAATCCCTTATAGGATTATGCCCTTACTTTTTTCCTATAATTACAATACCATGCCACTGGCTTTTTCTTAAAAAAAAAAGGAAAATACTACAAAAGAATATATCAAGCATATTTCCAAAACAATCGACACATACAATTCGGGTTTCATATAGAAGATTCAAAGCACCAGAAACATTTAACTTTTCCATAACCTACATATATCAAAAACAACGACTATGTTACTGAGTTTGACCATAAACTCAAAAGAGATTCAAAGCACCAGAAACATTTCCCTTTCGTTTTCAGAGATTACAAATGTGTGTCATTCATATTTTTATATCATATAACAAAACTGTAAATACTAATGCATATACTCATTTCAAAATATTATTTAGAACTACTCTCAAGTCATCAATTAAGTTATATAAAGTGTTTGAAATTACTTACCGAAACGTGAATGATATCAGCTGTGTGTAGTTATATAAAGTGTTTAATTTAGGCACTACAAATGTGTCTATGTTTTCTTATTATATGTTTTCTTATTATATATCAAAACTATATATCTTAATGCATGTAGTCATTTCACAATATCATTTTTAAGTCTTACAAATATGTACTATAATTTGAGCAACATATACTAAAATATCTCAACTTACGTGCTATTCTATATGTTTAAAAAAATTATATTTAAATAATAATTTCAAAGTTTAACAGAATTACAGTTTGACGGTTTGCAAATTACAAGAGAATCTCATATTTTAATTTGTCCTTAATTTTAGTAAGGATTTGTTCGTTGTATAACTGCTTTGATAGATTTTGCAAATTATCCTATCAAACCGAATATAATCTAAATGTTAATTATGTCTGACAATAGATTATTAATCAATCTAATCTTATTATAAAAGGGAAGAATAAGGGGAAATAACTTGGTATTTAATGTTTTAAATAAATCGATTTTTGATATTTTACTTGGTTTGCAAATATTTTGTGTCATTTATTATAAATTATATATTGTCGATCTTTTCAACCGAGTTTGGTATCTTTACTTGGTATACAAATATTTTATGCCATTTTATAGATTTTCTAGGGATTTGCTAAATATCTTAACTTCGTCTTCAAGTTCACGCTATGAATAAGTAGAAGGTCGACGCCAACCCAAAAGACTCATCAAACCAATATCCTACTCTACCTATATCGTGAATCTAGATGGCGCCTCCTAAAAAAACAGTACCCCAAGTGATATCAAACATTTCAAAATAGGCTGGTGGATTCAAGTCAAAATAATTCATAGCTGGAAGCAGTTTAGTGCTTAATATGAGTAAGTTTGGAGATGATTATTGCAGATCAGAATGTAAGACTACTGATTTTACACTATTTACAATATGTATATACTGTTATTCATTTCTGCTCTTAAAATTTTTTTGGTCAGGTTATGAATTTGGGAGAGGTAGAAACAATTCAATTTTCAAGCAAACCAATGATGAAACTGGAGACTCTTCGAGACATCAAGTCGGTACCATAGATTTCTCTCTCATTTTTTGAAACTTATTCGATATGATGCATAAAAAGTATACTTACTAATTCATGTTTTTGTATTATAGTGATTCCCGTGTTCTCTGCTCTCTTTGGGGAAAGTTTGCTAAAATCCTCATTCTGCTTGCACATAAGACGAAGAAGGAATAACCATATGCTTATAAGATTTGCTAACATAGGGAGATTTAGAGTTATAAACTTGCTTTAAACTATTCTAAAAAATGTTGTTGGTCTTAATATATGTGGTATGTAAGTCGTTCTTTTAACTGATTTTATTTGACAGGAGAACTCCAAATCTCCAATGCAAGTAACTTACTACCTTCTACAAAATTTAATAAAATAGTTAAAAGTAACTTACTGATTACATGATTGTATAATGTTGTGGTAATTTGTCTATGTACTTGGTTTGTTTTCCTTTATTTACAGAACATTAGCCCTGCAAAATATTTTTTCGGTACAAATTATTTTTTCCTTAGGCCATTTGGGCCGAGTTAAATAATTTAGGCTGACAAAATGAAGTCCAATTTAAATTGTAGCATTCTAATTGTTTTTAGTTAGATTATTAAATTTTGGTATTTTTAAATATAAGTTTTACTTTCATGAAAAACTAAGATACATATAATGAAAACTACACTATATTAAATTTTAAATATAATACTATTTTTCGTTTGTGAACAAATTATTTGATGATAATTTAAAACTTCTACATAATTGACATATTTTTTTAAAAATATAAAATTTTATGTTTAATTTTTATATTATATATTTAAAAATTTTAATAGAACAATTTTTTTATAGTTTTGATGAAAATTTGAATGCATAGTAATTTTGACATAATATAATTAAAAATTAAATAAAATCATTTATTTCAGTTACATACTTTAGAATATTCTTTTAGAATAAAAATCTGTTAGCCATATCGTCCTCTGAACAATCTTTTCATATACATAAATGTATTAGGTTATCTCATACAAAACACATAATCTCTAAAAAATTACAAATCTTCATAATTTTTTTTTAAAAAAAACAATTTATATGTTAATTTTTAGGTATTTTAGCAAACATATATTAAAATTTATATGTATATATTATTTTTATTTTAGATTTGAAAAATTTAAAGCATATGTAAATTTAATTTTTTAAAAATAATTTAAACAGTTTATCCAAACCCGTAAAGATCTGAAGCGAATCTGAACTAAAATTTATAAATATCCGAATGAGACTGAAATTTTTAATCACAAAAACCCAAAAACTGACTAAACCCGAAACAAATTGGATATCCGGATGCCCACCACTAGATCACACGTTGAAATCTAAATGTTTTGTCGCACATTGAATCAAAATAAAATAAAATTGATAATTTAATTGAAATAATATCCCGCGCTTTGAAAGCGCGGGTCAAAATCTAGTTAGGATTTTAATTTTCAGAGCTTTAGCTTTGCTTTATTTCTTTTTGCAAATCAGGGTACTAATTAATATCAAATTTATTTCTGAATGTCTTTTTAATTTTATAAAATGTTACAGCCTGAATATAAGTTTGCTCAGCTCTGTTAGTGAGTACAAAGTAGCTTTACACAAGATTTCGTAGGAGTGAACACTTTAAACTTCCTAGATAAATGGTCTTATATTGATATTTCGTATAATATTCATCTCTAGACTTTCGTTTACGTATATTCATCACTTACTGTTAATCACCTTCTCGAAAAAAACTTTAGTTTGCTTTATTTTAAGAAAATCTGATTATTTTGTTTATTATTTCGAAGTCTCTGTTAAGAAAAAAAGAGAGAGAAAGTACAAATCTATTATTTATTTTTTTGCTAAAAGGGTAAATATCATTAAATGGTAATGAAGGTTTGATTACAAGGAATTGTAATCTCATATGCAACTAAGCCATTCAGATAAAAGGGACCGCAAAAAATATAAAAAACCCTAAACATCTAATTTAGACCACAAGATTGATCAACAGAACAACACTTTGATCTATCAGTAAAGCAACAAGCATCAACAAAGGTTCCTTACAAGCGCTTCCAAGTACCATGAATGGTGACGAGGAGAAGGCTGCGCAGAGTTGGTTCACCGTAGACGAAATCCATAGAGTCACTCGGCCGCGACGACGGAGGGCCAACAACACACCACACCGGTGCAGGCTTTGGTGAACTCCGAGGATTCTCTCTGCCGCGACGACGGAGGGCCATGCAATCCACTCCGGTGCAGGCTGAGGTAGACTCCGTTGAAACCAAAACCAGAAGCCTCTCGGGGAGAGCTCACACACGCAGGAGGAGCAGCCCGGAGCTTGTAGACGGAGGTGAAGATCGGGAGAAGCCATACGAATTCTCAAAAACAGGTGAAAATTCATCAGTAGCAAGTCTCTCCCATAGTGGTTTTTAGAGACACAGTGGGTCTGTCCTCAAGGACCCTGAGTATCAATCCTCAAACCACAACAAAGAGAAACAGAGCAACAACAGAAATTACCATGGAAGCTGACACTTGAAGCTAAGAGAAGAAGCTCTCAACGGAGAACCATGGCTTCGCCGCTCTCAGAGGAAACAAACCCCGAGGAGAGGCTCTACGCACCTTGGATCTACATGACAGACAGACCACCGGGAGGCAAGTCGGATGTGATGAGAGGAGAGGCAGCGACGCTTCCTACAAATCACGATGGCTTGGGCTCAGATCTGACCCAGATCTGACGCCGGCGGACTAGAGAGGCAGAGAAGCAAGGCCACCAGGATTCACGAAACTATCACGACCTCGACTGGATTCCAGAGAAGAGAGGTACTCACCACACTTCCGATTAGATTTGCAGAGACAAAAATCCAGAATCGCAGAAAACAAGAAGGAGGGGACAACGTTTCTGAATCATGGCTATGTATGGTTGAAGCAGACTACGACTAACAGGGGGAGGAGGCCGACGGCCAGGACTGCCGCCGGCCTCTTTAAACAAAATGAAGTTAAAGAAATTAGGGTTTAGTCGGCGGCGGGGGTGGAGAGACCAAAGAGAGAAAGTTACTTCTCTCTCCTCTCTCTTGTTCAAATCTCGTTGTTTTTCACAAATCTATTTAACATGGTTGATATCATAAGACATGGAAATCAAGACTAGTTCCATATCTCCTTCTCCTAGTTTGGGTTTGAAAATCCTTTTCGTGTTAGCTTCCAATTTTAAATTATATTCTCTACTTTTTATATGCCCATGTGGCGCAGCGGACGGTTTCAAAAGGATGTTTGTTTAGTCTCAGAATGCCCAAACGTCTCTTTTGATCTTGTTGTCGTTGATTCTCTGGAGAATGCCGAGAACAAGAGAAATTATGAACTTGAGAAGCTCTGTTTTTATTCAATAATAAGGTATCGATTACAATGGAAGGAGACTTCCTTAAATAATAAAACTAAAACCAAAGACCGACTTAGATAGTAATTATCTAGTCAAAATAACACCAACAAATCCTAAGATAATTATGAATCCTAAAGTGATAAGCTAAAACATAACAGACTCGGTTTAAGAGATAACCAAGATCATAAACCGATAAGGATGCGCTGCATCACCATGTTTTCTTCATCTTTGTAATTCTCGGTTTGATATTTGGATTGCATCTTGTGACCTGTATTATTGTTATTAATATTATTATTATAAAACAATGGAAGTTATAATATCTACACTTTTATTTCTATAAAAGGCTTTATAATATTTACACTGACTTTGTGATTTATAGGGATTGCAATTGGATTCAATTCATAAGCTCTTCATGGAAAATTTGTTAAGATCACATATTTCTTTACTATATTTTTGTATAAAAAGATATAATATGAGTTTAGTTTTTGAAAAGCTGCACTATAATGCTTGAATTCTAGGATCAAACTTTATCAAAAAAAAAAAAAGAGGATCAAACTTAAATAATTGCTTAATATATCATATTTTACATAAATTAAAGGTGAAAGATAATATATATTTTAGTATGATAGATTTTTAGCTATAGATCTTATGTAAAATCTATGTATCTCGTATAACTTGATCGATCCAACAGTCTTCTTTCCATCATGGGGTCTTCCAAAAACATCATTCAGGTAGTTCGAAGAATACACAATCTTTCTCTACCGAGTCACCTCATTGTTTTCGACAACCGTATCATCAACTGGTCCATGCTGCCTTGTGCTCTTCAGTGATGTTTTCTTCTCTATATCCTCGGGCACAGCTTCATATCATTCATCATTGTAGTATTTGATACCTAGTTGGTGGGCTCAAAAACTACTATGGGCTTTTATAACATCTTTTCCCTCGGCCTTACAATCTTCAACCCAACGACGACGTTTTGGTACCATTTTATAAAAATCACTAACCTCCGGTGAAGAAGATCAGAGACGAAGAACATTTGAGTTCCGTTGAATGCAGATGAAAGACTCGTCGTAGTCTCCTCTCTGATCGAATCCGCATTATCGATCTCTCTTCTGCAATTTCGAATTCTCAATCATCCAATCCGATCCACGACTCGCCCATTTGATCTGACGCTCTCCGGTTGCGGTTACACCCACCCGCGGTGGTGATCGGCGATCATCGAGATGTCGTGGGGGTTAGGGTGGAAGAGATCGTCGGAGAGTTTCCGTCTGAGTCTCTCTTACGGCGCGGACGATCTAAACGAGGATCCAATCCGATCACCGTCCGCTTCTCCGTTCGGATCTCCGACGTCGATCACGTCATCCGCCTGCTCGTCTCCCTCCGCGGTGGAGGATCCGGAGCTAGGTTTCCGGATCGATTTGGACTGGACGGCGGGGGATTCCGAGGACCAGGTCGCGTTGCGGCTCGAGTCGCAGCTGATGGTGGCTTTGCCTGCGCCGAACGATACGGTGGTGGTTGAATTCAACGGGGAAGGAGAGGAAGTTGGGGTGGTGATGAGAGTTGAGAAACGGAGAGAGCCGTTGCGTGCAGTTACGTTGATGAAAGCTGCTGGCTCTGGTCAGCAGTACGATGGTGTAGGGGTGTTAACGAGGCTGATGAGGTCTGATATGATGCCTGCGGCGATTCCTGCGCCGGCTATTGATGTTGCTTCGTCATGTGGGGAGCATTGGAAGACTGTGACCTCGTTGAGTCTGTCTGGTGTTGGTTTGTTGGTATGGTCTTTTTAACGTTTCTTGATTTTAATGAAGAGTGTTGTGATAAAGCATTAAGCTTTATTGATTTGGGCAGGTAATGCCTGTTGAAGTGACTGAGTTGCCTCTTCTTGAAAAGCTTTGCCTTGAGAACAATAAATTGTCAGTTTTGCCACCTGAGCTAGGGAAGCTGAAGAACCTTAAAGTTCTTAGAGTTGACAACAACTTGCTTATCTCTGTTCCAGGTGAGCTTTACTTGCTTATACTTGTTATTCGCATCTTAATGCTAAAAGAGAATTGGTATGTATGATGTTAGTTTGAACTCTTGTGCAGCGGAACTAAGACAGTGCGTAGGTCTTGTCGAATTGTCCTTGGAACACAATAAACTCATCCGGCCTCTGCTTGATTTCAGGTCATTTTGGCAGATAGCTGATATCTCTGTTTTGCCATTTCTTGAATTTAGTAGGTAGGAGGCTGATTTTTTATTTGATTGAAATGCAGGGCGATGGCTGGGCTACGAATACTACGGCTTTTTGGTAATCCCCTTGAATTCCTTCCAGAGATATTACCTTTGCATCAGCTTCGCCAGTTGTCTCTTGTAAATGTCAGAATTGTGTCTGATGAGAATCTTAGATCAGTTAATGTACAGATAGAGGTAAGAAGAAAACCCATCACACAATCTCTCTGCCACTTTTTACTCTCTAGATGATTAAGTTTGTAGGCTAAGAGTGCGTTTGCATGATGCTAGACAGAAAACACTTCCTATTTTGGGGCATCTAGGCACAAGCTAAGTGCCTTCTCTCCCCTTATATTCCGTTCTTCGTCCTGTCACCATCCTCTTCTAGCATCTACATTGGTGAAGATAATGCAAGATGAAGGAAACCGTTCTGTTATTGGTAAAGATGAAAATGCAGTGAGGCAGCTTATAAGTATGATAACTAGTGACAATCGCCATGTGGTATGTTGGTTTTTGTTCTCTGCTATTACTAGAAAATAAATTTATACTTTCTTTTGGGAACAATCACCATAACTACAGGTTTGATAGGTTGAGCAAGCATGTGTTGCTTTATCGTCTCTTGCTCGAGATGTTAGCGTAGCAATGCAGCTGATGAAGTGTGATATAATGAAGCCAACTGAAACTGTTCTGAAATCTGCGGCCCCAGACGAAGTGATATCTGTGCTACAAGTCGTGGTCACCTTAGCTTTCGTCTCTGATTCCGTTTCTCAGAAGATGCTCACCAAGGATATGCTGAAATCCTTAAAATCCCTTTGTGCTCATAAGAATCCTGAAGTAAGATAGCTGCATTTCGGCTCTCCTTATAAGTAAAACCTGCAGCTTTTTTAACTGAGTTTTCATTTTCCTTAGGTTCAAAGACAAGCCTTATTAGCAGTTGGGAACTTGGCCTTCTGTTTGGAAAATCGTCGTATTCTGATTACTTCCGAGAGTTTGAGGGAGTTATTGATGCGGTTGACTGTCACACCTGAACCACGAGTCAATAAAGCTGCAGCTCGAGCTTTGGCAATTCTTGGTGTGTTTCTTGATGTGCTATATTGCATAACTGTTTAACACTCTGAGCTGGGCATTACATAAAATATTGTTCCTCTGATGACAGGAGAAAATGATATTCTGCGACGTTCCATAAAAGGTAGGCAAGTACCAAAACAAGGACTGCGTATACTCACCATGGATGGAGGTGGAATGAAAGGTCTTGCAACGGTGCAGATTCTCAAAGAGATTGAGAAGGGAAGTGGCAAGCGTATACATGAACTATTTGACCTTATATGTGGCACATCAACAGGAGGAATGCTAGCTATTGCTCTTGGTGTCAAGCTTATGACACTGGAGCAATGCGAAGAAATTTACAAGAATCTAGGTGTGTAGAATTCCCTTTGAGATTTGCAGCTTCGTTGACTTACTGGTTCTGGACTTTACTTTGAGTTATTTTTCTTTAGGAAAGCTTGTTTTTGCTGAACCTGTCCCAAGGGACAATGAAGCTGCAAGTTGGCGGGAAAAGTTGGATCAACTATATAAAAGTTCATCGCAAAGTTTCAGAGTTGTCATCCATGGATCCAAGGTATATACAGATCCTTTGGTCTATTCATAATTGCTTCTTCTCTAGCGACATAAAATTAAAGAGCAGTCCTTTATTGTTTTGTTTATAAGGATTTATCATCTTTTATGTTGTTTAGCGTCTTGGACTAGTGTATGATTTCCTTCAAATTGTAAAAAGATATACTTGTAGAAAATCGAATAGCTCTTGTTGGTTCCTACATGACTTGGAATCAGGTTCTATAATATACTGTCTTGCAGCATAGCGCAGACGAGTTCGAGAGACTGTTAAAGGAAATGTGTGCTGATGAGGATGGGGACTTACTAATAGAATCAGCTGTGAAGAATGTTCCGAAAGTTTTTGTCGTATCTACTCTTGTTAGTGTGATGCCTGCGCAACCATTTATATTCCGGAACTACCAGGTACAACACTTCCCTTTTTCATTTTTGGTTATTTCCGTATTTTCTGTTATTTTGCTAGGAAGGGTATACCACTTTACATTCTCCTTTCTATACTTCTCTTGTGTATCATATGCTCTCTGTTTTCTGTTTGCAGTATTCTGTTGGAACTCCGGAAATGTCATATGCATTTTCAGATCATTCAGGCGGCAGTACATTAACTTCATCAACTGCCAGTGATCAAGCTGGCTACTACAAGCAAAGTGCGTTTATGGGAAGTTGTAAGCATCAGGTTTGGCAAGCAATACGCGCATCATCAGCTGCTCCATATTATCTTGATGATTTTTCAGTCGGTACAAGTCTACCTTTTTCTTTTCTAGTTTTATCCTTGAGACTTAAATAAGCTTCTACGCTGATATTTTTTATAATCTTTGTTTGCTTTTCAAATCGCTTAAGATTCATACCGCTGGCAAGATGGTGCAATAGTGGCAAACAATCCTACTATATTTGCCATTAGAGAAGCACAACTTCTATGGCCTGACACAAAAATTGACTGCTTGGTTTCGATTGGCTCTGGCTCTGTACCAACAAGGGTAAGTCGTGTTTTTTTCTCTCTTAATTGTGAAATTTAGTTGATTGATTTGTGGCTGCAAGTGTCAATTACAAATGGTCAAATTGTTAAAAGTCTTTGTTTATAAGATAAAACCCACTGAAATACATAGGGCGAGTAAAAGCTGGCCGTCTTTATACATAAGGCGAATAAAAGCTGATCATATTTATAGTGTTAAGTAATTTTGTCAATAGGTACGTAAAGGTGGATGGCGTTACTTAGATACTGGACAAGTACTGATTGAGAGTGCTTGCTCAGTGGAACGGGTTGAAGAAGCTCTAAGCACATTGCTTCCCATGTTGCCAGAGATACAATATTTTCGATTCAACCCAGGTAATGTCCAGCACTTACAACGTGCAATAACATTATATAACACCTAGGAAAACTTAAATTCTAATCCATGCCAATTAGTATAATGTGGAAGTGTTTTGAATCTAGTTAAGCATGTACATAATACATATGTTTTATCTATGCAGTTGATGATCGTTGTGGAATGGAGTTGGATGAGACTGATCCAGCGATTTGGCTAAAATTAGAAGCTGCAATTGATGAATACATACAAAGCAATTCCCAAGTACTTAAAAACGTCTGCGAGAGATTAACACTCCCCTTCCTAAACGATGAGAAGTGGTGTGAGAATTTGAAACCACGGTTTATGAATGGAAAGCAACCAAACAGAAGAGGTATATATTTCCAAATTAAATGCGCTTGATAAAAACCTTCTCAAACTATTAGCTTAGTTAGTGACTTAACATTTTTATGACAGTAGAGAGCAGTCCTTCTCTAGGATGGAGACGCAATGTTTTGCTTGTGGAGGCTCAGCATAGTCCTGACTCAGGGAGAGTTAATCATCACGCTCGTGCACTTGAGTCATTTTGTTCGAGTAATGGAATAAAGTTATCTTCACTACATGCTACTCCTGGAGGTCCGAAACCATCTCCAGGAACTGCTTTCCCAACGCCATTTAACTCTCCTTTAATAAGCGGAAGCTTGCCTACGAGCCCCCTTCTCTTTACTCCTGATCATGGCCCACAAAAGTTTAACAGGATTGACATGGTTCCACCACTTAGCTTGGACGGAGGTCATGCTGGAAAGACCGTTTTGTCGCCTCCATCATCTCCTCCACCAAAAAGACAACTCTATCTTCCATTACGTCAAATGCATGAAAAGCTACAGAATTTACCCCAAGTGGGGATTATACATCTCGCGCTTCAGAATGATTCTAATGGTTCGATCCTAAGGTAACATTCAAACTTCTCCATTTTCACCACAGAACCCCTCAGGTCTAAAATGTTGATTTGGAGTTAATAGATACATTTGCTTTCTGGTTTCATTTAGTTGGCAAAATGATGTATTTGTGGTTGCTGAACCTGGAGATCTAGCGGATAAGTTTCTCCAAAGCGTCAAATTCAGTATATTATCAGTCATGCAAAGCAATCGCCGAAAGGCTGCATCAATTCTTTCCAACATCTGCTCAATCTCGGATCTGGTGCGTATCAAGAAATGCTTCCAGGTTGGGAATATCATCCACCGTTATATCGGACGCCAAACCCAAGTAAGAATATGCTCTCTCATTTCCAATTTCTTTGTGATGTTAGTAAGATAGCTTTGCAGAGTATTTTTGTTTGTTTGTGACGTTACTTGTTAATTTAATTTGAAGGTGATGGAAGATGATCAAGAAATCGCAGCATTTATGTTCCGCAGAACGGTCCCTTCGACCCACCTAACTCCAGATGACATTCGCTGGATGGTAATGCCACTCTGACCTTTGTACAACCAAAGAAAAACTGTCTGCTAGTTTCCTGCTGGCATATTCTCATTCTTGCATTCCTGAAAAGGCTAACTTGTACAAAAGAAGTGTCTGTACACTCATACTCATGTTTGGTTGATGGTTACAAATCTTGATAAGAAGAATGTCACATGTTAAAATATATTATGTTAACTAAGTAGTTTCGGTTACATTTTAGTTGTCTTCGGTACTGGATACTTAGGAGTCTCTTAGGCTTTGGGAGTGTTTGAGGACTCTATTAACAAAACCCTAATTGTAGTTGGTTCTTGGTTCGGTTTTTGATTCACTGTTTCTTGATTGGAGAGAAGAGACAAAGGCCGTTATGTTATTGTTGATTTCTCCGTAGATGTTATCAGGTAGCATGAAAGAAAAGATCGTACATACGCTTATGCTTTTAAGCCTATTCTGTGAAACAGGTAGGAGCATGGAGAGACAGGATTATACTCTACTCAGGAACATTTGGACCAACACAAGCTGTAGTTAAAGCCTTCTTAGACTCTGGTGCCAAAGCTGTGATTGGTCCTTCAACCGAACCGCAAGAGACACCTCTAATCACATCTCAAGGTTCCCCATTTGAATACAACATTGGAGAAAACGGTAAGTTTGAGATTGGAGAAGAAGAAGACGAAGAAGAAGAGGAAGCCGAAAGGGAACAGATGGAACCACCGACCCCGACAGCGACAAGTGACTGGGAAGATAGTGACCATGAGAAGATGAACAGAGACGACAATAAGTGCTCTGGTCTTTGGGAAGACGAAGAAGAGCAAGTGTCTGAGTTTGTTTGCCAGCTATATGATATGTTGTTCAGAGAGAATGCAAGTGTCGATGTTGCTCTTCAGAAAGCTCTTGCCTCTCATCGGAAGCTAAGGTACACTTGTCATCTCCCCAATGTATAGAGAGGAGACAACAATCTCTTTTTTATTAATTTTATACTTTTTTGACCGGAGGGAGAAGAAAACTGAAAAATACAATAATTTGTTCGTTTCTGCATATAACAGTAAGTTTCTTGCTTATAAATCTTTAAAGAGGTACAAGAAATAAAAGATTTTTACAAATTTTGGTAGAGAAAATCTCTTTATGCCTTAACTTCTCACTCATTTTTTGTTTTTAGATTTCAATAATTGATAGAATTGTATTATACTTTTTGCTTGGGATGTGAATTATGAATATACTACAAAAGAGAATCACATGTGTCATCAACAACCTCTATAGGCCATAGGATTTGACTTTTGTATTTTTAGGGTTTGTCTTCATTTATTTGGAAGAGGCCAGCATACCTTGTAGTAAGCATGTAAGATTAAACTTATTTTATACATATGATCATCATAATAGGTGGCGTATAGCCTATAGGTTGACTGTTAACCACTAAGACATGCTAAAACAGTTTCAATGCTCACAAGAAAACAATACTACCAAAGATACTTATGAACTTCAATTATATCTGAAAAAAAAACCAAAATGAGTTATCATTCATTGCTGTCAAGCCTGAAGGTAGACAAAAAAAACGTAATCTGAAAATACCAACCTCGTAATGGTCAGAGCCATTATATATCTTTCATTCAGTGAGGCAATGCTGCTTCGACTTTATTCCACAAGTCGACATTTCTGGTGAACTCCTCTTTCACTTGAGCAATGAGCTCTTTTGCCTCTTCGACCATTGAATCCTTAGCTAGTCCATTAACAAGCAACTTCATGATTCCAAAACTCGGAACCCAGTTCTTCTCCATACTCTCCAAGCTTACCAGCAATCATCAGACCAAAGCTAACCTTGTCGGCTCTATCCCCTTCCTCTCTGCAATAATGGAGTAAGACGAACTAGCAGAACCCTTCATACTTCTTTTGTCTTCTTGACATCAAGTTCGATATTATGCATCTCTATGTAAACTCGTTTCGTTTCCTCGTAATCCTTAGCTACCACGCAAGCGAAGAGAAGAGCGTTCAATGACTTTACCGAGGGATCTCTAACTTCTCGGGCTAACTATGGTCAAGCATGTTCGCATGAGCGTAGTGAACAACGGCATGAACAGTGAAACGCTCCATTTTGAGGTCGTTTGGACGAATCTTGATGACATAAGTAAAAGCACAGCGAAATGGAGATGGAGATGAAAAAGTAAAGATCCTATAGAACCGGGGTTTTGAACCCGACGTGAATCGAACACGCAACCTTCTGATCTGGAGTCAGACGCGCTACCATTGCGCCACGGATCCGGTGGTATACATATCCACTTGCAATATAGACATTCCCACAATAGTTTTGTGATGTTTTCAAGCAAACTCTAGTTTATTTCCAAACCACTATTAGCATCGTTAAAAATCTAAGCAATAATAACATCAGTGTCAACACATAATACATGATCAGGTATGCGGACCTGGTTTCAATGGTATAGTTTTCTAGTGAGTGACCTTTCTTCACTAACTTTTCTAGCTTCTTTGTTATTCACTACAAAAAATGGTTAACATCATTTATTTTATATTTTTCATTAGTTATAACTTACTTATACGTGATGGAAAAGAATTTTACATGATAAATCTCTCACTGTTCTTCAAACTGGCCGTTTATGTTGTTACTTCTAGATCTTGTCTTTTTGGTTGGTTGTTAATACACTTTATTTTCCAAATTAGACAACCAATCACAAAAGAATAATAATAATGGCTGGTTGGTAAAAGAGTATTATTATTGTTCAATACTATATGACTACACAAGAAACAATTGAAAACCAAAGCACATGAATCATTGTGATGATGATGGTTGGATTCATTAAATTTAGTTAATTATTGACTGGACCATTTTATTTCTTTTGTCAGGAAAGGTTGGACCATTTTCAATTGGTTCAGCACTAATAATAATAACATACTAGTACATGACTGGAGGTAGCTTTTAACGTAAATATTCCATTTTTTATTTTCTTTTAACCTATCTTTCAGTTAAGTGAAAAACCAAACCGTAGAAAAAATCAATAAAACTAAAAAGTAAGTCCCATTTTTACAAACCGGAGTTGCTCTTGGAATCCACCTTCCAAGAATTGGTTGAAATGCAACAGCAGTGGAACCTGGAATAAAAACAAAGAGAATAGCGGGCTAGGGTGGATTTGCTGAGATGAGAAAGCTCATGTATTATGTACAGGGGCAAGAGCTGTGACAAGATCGGTTTCAACCATTATTACAGAAATAGAAGCGCTAAAATGGGCTGCAGAAACTTTGGCAGGCTTTGGTTACAAGAATATTATATTTGAATCTGACTCTCTAACCCTAGTCAAGATGATAAATGGAGTAGAAGAAGTTTGGCCAATGTTGCAGCCTACAATAGAGGTGATCCGCCAATATTTGTCACAGATTCAGAGCCTTGAGGTCAGTTATTATCCAGGAAGAGGAAATAAAACAGCTGAATAGCAAAATAGACTTTTGCAAACAACAATAGAAACCTCCGCCTTGCTCCGGCGCCGGATTAGACGGTGTCGGAGGCGTCTCTCCTAGCCTTTAGTCCTCGTCTTTGTTTGCTCTCTGCTTCTAGTTCCTCTCCTCCGTCCAAGATGCAAGGGGTTCTGGTTTCTTCCGACTTCACTTCTCCAGCGATCTGCTCATGAGGTTTCGTTCGGTTGTGGAGTTCGTCAGTCTTTGGAGTCCCGGCGAGGCGTGTAAGGTTGGTCAGTTCAGGGAGTCGGTTTTTAGGGTTTGAGGTTTGTCAGATCTCGTTTTCCGTTTGGAGATCTCCGGTGTTCCTCTCCGTTAGGCGGCGCGTGAATCTGTTGAGGATGTTTCTCTCACCGGCCTCGGTGTGTTATAGCTCTATCCGTCGTTTGAAGGGCCGGTGCAGGAGGTGGTGGCGCGTGAGAAGTTCTGTCTCTTGGTGTCTTTCGACGGAGTCTCATCCCGCCGGTATCGTTCCAGCTTATTCCCTTTGCTGATGTCTTTCAATCCCGAGTGTCGTAGTTCTAGGTCTTGTTGTCTTTGTTGTAGGTTTCGGTGTTGTTGTTGTTATTTTTGTCTGTGTTAGTGGCTTGTCTTTGTGGTATTTGTGTTGGTTGGTTGTTGTTTAGTTCTCAGTTGGTTTGCTGTCATAGCTTGGTCTTTAAAAATTTTCCTTAGTGTGTTGGTGGGTTTCTTGAATCCGTTAGTGGTGGTAGTGTTAAAGCGTGGTGAGAGTTGGGTTAGCAGAGGTTATTCGTAGAGTGGTGGGTGCAGTGATCGCTTTTCGGTTCTCAGGCTGTGGTTCTGGAGGGTCCGTATGGTAAGGCCTCGTCTTAGTTGAGTTTGTATCTGGGCTTCTATCTATGAGTAAGTGGGCGCGATGTGCGTCGCACCATTATCTGAAGGAAAGGTGACCGTGTAGCGGTTCTTCCTGTCGTGTCATGAAGTCGCAGGGTTTGAGTTCTTGGGCGTTATCGTTTTGCGTGCGTGTAGCAGCAGCGATAAGTCATGGTGTAGGAGGTGAAATTTTCCGCGTGGCGAGCTATAGCCAGCAGCAGCTGCAATTTCCGATCATTGGCCTCTACAAAAGTTTAAAATCTGCTAATTATCTTTTCATTCGCTCGGGTTGCTTAGCCTTATCTAGTGTCGGTTTTGGTTTCTTGGTATTGTAAGCTTCCCCGGTGTGGGTTTAAGTAGCCGCCTTTATGTGGGCTTTTGTGGATGGAAATTGTTCATTCATCTCCGAGTTTATGTTTTGAGTCACCCTTGTGTGGGTTCTTGTAGCCATTTCTATGTGGGCTCTTGTATGTTTCTTTTGAATGAAATAAATTACTTTTTCGTGGAAAAAAAAAAAGCAAAAGAGACTTTCGATTTTGTGTCTAATGTTCATAGGTTAATATATTTTGTAGTGCCATTATGACTGAAACATCTGGTTGTGTCTGTAAACAGTGTAAATTGGTGAAAAAACTCACTCTCTTTAATAAAAAATACATATATTCACTCACACTGAAATACTGATTACAATTTTCTTTCCTCTCCCCCCTTTTCCAGGAATAAATAAATAAATTTCCGAGTCATTAATCAACAAAACAACATACATTTTTCGATTGAAAAAATATGTGTTTTTTTTTTCGATTGAAAAATCTGTGTTTTATCAATTAAATTGGCATCTTTCATGTAATACTCTCTCAAAAATATTGTCCATTGTTTACTGCTTCAGAAGCGGCTCACGGCTCTCTTCCCATTGGTCCAGACGGCTCGAAGCTTTCTCCACCTAAATGATTTAAAAAAAAAACTTTACCATATGGTCCATGTCTATCCTAAAGCATACCAAGATCTATGCCTAACACTTTTCACCTAAAAGCATAGAAAATGTTTTTTATATACCTCTTTATCCCAATCAGTTCTAAAGGTAACAATCACTAGGATTATGGTTTGCATTAATGTGCCACCAATCATCCCTGTCCATATTCCCTGTACCAATAATCATTACAAACACACTTAGTTATTTTCATTTATCATTATTTAATAGGTACATTTACGTTAACAAAAGTAAATAAGAGTTAGTATATTTACCTTTGCTCCCATATCATAGGTGAAACCAAGTATGAACCCAATCGGAATTCCCACAACGTAGTAACAACCAATGTTAACGTACGCCACAAATGCTTGCCATCCACACCCAACAGCCACACCTAAAAGTTTTTATCAACAAAATTAGTTTAAAATCTTAAAACTAATTAATAATTAAAGGTATTAATCAACTAAAATTTGATTTGATTTAATTGTGGGTTTCTTTTTCACCTGACAAAACAGGCTGAACTCCATTGAGGACAATGGTGATGGCTAAAAAGGGAGATAAATCCGCAACGGCCTCGGCCACCTCAGGACTATCAGTAAACGCATAG
The DNA here is from genome assembly GCF_000309985.2 of Brassica rapa. Classification (NCBI taxonomy): domain Eukaryota; kingdom Viridiplantae; phylum Streptophyta; class Magnoliopsida; order Brassicales; family Brassicaceae; genus Brassica; species Brassica rapa. The sequence continues at coordinate 9,913,866 of NC_024803.2, read as the reverse complement.
CTGATGACATTTCGCCACGACATGACCACAACGGCTTCAAAAACCGCTAGCAGTAATGATACTCCTGTCGTTACAAACGTTGAAAACGCAGCCGCTCTTGGGTTTCCAGCTCCTAACTCATTGCTTACTCTCACACTATTCATAATTTGAAAACCAACAAAAAAAAAACATTATTATTAGTAACCACAAAGAATAAGATTTATTAATATTTTGAAGGGGAAAATAAACTATTTGTTTCCAACCTTGCAGCTGCGTTGAATCCAACAGAGACCATGAATGAGATTGCAGAAATTGACATGCTGCAAAAGAAAAACACAGAAATTTGATGAGTAAATTGATAATATGGGTTAAGCAGGCACATAAGTCCATGCCGTTTTACTCATTGGAAACGACACGCAGTTTGAAACTCTATAGAAAACGACAAAGGTGAAGACAGAAGCTCAAAGAGCTTTTCTCTGGGCTCAACTGACTAAGAAAACGACGTGACGAGGAGGAGCCGTGTTGTCTTTTTCGACCCCTCATTGAAAATGAAATCATAACACTTACAACTATTTAATTGTTAATAATTACATCTGTCTCGCTTTAATGCGATTATTTATAACTATCTTCACATTCATTGAATTTCTGAACTTGGAAATAATTTTGTTTTAAATACACACTTTTGCAATAATTACTTTTGTCTATCTTAATACGACAAAATCCCATGTTCAAATCCATTGCTAAATAGTGTACACTTAATTTATAATGTATATGAAAACGAATACTCTTCCGTTTTTTAATATAAGTTATTTTAGAGAAATTTTTATGTTCTAAATTATATAACGTTTTTGGTTTTTCTATGTAAAATTTATTAATATTTAATATTATATGACCAAGTTAAATAAATAATTAGTGATATTTTTGTTTAAAAATATAAAATATTAATGATTTTTTAATTTGTTTACATAATTTTAAAACGATTTATATTAAAAAAAATAAAGGGAGTAGTATGTAAAAAAAAACTGCTAATTACGTAGATATTCAATTAAATATCTTGTTTTGCAATTTAATGTTATTTTTGCAATTTAATTAATGTTATTATGTAAGATTTTAGAGTTTTGAAAGTTACCATATAGCTAAAGAATCCAAAGCAAGCTCAGGGTTCTTGAGAAGTCCGGCGAGTAAAACAAGAATCTGAGAGTACCACGACTCTAGGCAGAGCATCACCGCTGAAGCCGCCGATAACCGGAAAAAGTCCCAAAGACCTTCAAAAGCTTTCCAGCTAAAACCTTCCCACGTCCGTTGACATCTCGGACTCATCTTGATGTAAACAATCTGAGCCGCGACGATGATCCACCACGACAAGCTATGGATCAAAGACAAAGCCAAGAGACCGAACCCTAGTCGATACACAGCGATCCACGAGAGGACAAGGTGAATGACCAAAGTCGCGGCCGAGATGTAAGCGCTCGGCGTGACGATGCTCTGAGCTTGGAGGAACTTCTGGATGGGGAAGTTAACCGCGTAGGCGAATATCACTGGGATCATGCCGTAGACGAAGACGGAAGCCATTGACGCGACTTGTTCTGGCTCGCCGAGTGTGTTGAGGAGAGGCTTGGAGAAGATGAAGAGGAGCGACATGGGGAGACATGTGATGATGAGAACCACCGTTGATCTCTGGAGATAAACGCCGAGCATCTCGTAACGATGAGCTCCGTGCGCTTGTCCACATAACGTCTCCACCGCACTTCCCATACCGAGCTACATAACCGGAACATTAACAAAACCGGTTAGATTCAGATTAAGTTGAAATAGATCGGTTAAGAAAACTGTTTAGAGATGAAATCGTTATTATCAGAAATCAACAAACCGGTTAGATTCAGTTTAAGTTGCAATAGAACCGGTTAGATTCAGTTTAAGTTTCAATAGAACCGGTTAGATTCGGTTTACGTTGCAAATTGCAGTAGATCAGTTGAGTAACCGGTTTAGATTAAGTTTAAGTTACAACAGATCGGTTTAGAAACCGGTTAAGATTCAGAGGAGACTGTTATTACCAGAAGTCCATAAGTGAACATGTTGAAACCACTGTTTCCGAGTGAAGCGGCGGCGAGTTGGGAGCTGCCTACGTGGCCGGCAAAGATACGAGTGAGGATGGACATTCCGTTGTTGATGACGTAGACGAAGATCGCCGGAGCGGCAAGGTGGAAGAGGAACTTCATCTCTATCATCATCGCCAGGTAGATCCGGCGGAGGTACGGCAGTTCACGGTCGGTTAAGACAGTCTCGAGCCGGTAGTCGATGAACGATTTCGATGATTCAATCAGTGGTCGGTGGAGATTTTCTAAAGATTCTGAATTCATTATTTCTTTATTTTTTTGCTGGAATATTCGAGAAAATAATAAATCGAAATTTGGGAAAGATGATAGTCTCTCTCTCTCTCTCTATCTCTTGTGTGTGTGTGTGTCTGTGTCTCTCTGCAACTTCGGTAGGCCTTATATAATGCGAGTTTTGCCGTGTATGCTGACGGAAATAATAATATTTAACTTTTTATTTGACTATGATCCCCTTTTGTTCTTTTTGTATAATAAATAAATCAAAACTGGAAATGAAGAAACGGGGAAAGGCTGTTTTGCACTTTTGAATAATTTTGTTTTCTGTTGTATTGTATCCAGCAAGGCCCAAAATTATACCATTTTTACTTTATTTTTTCCTCTAAAATAAAATAACTTTATAATAAACTCTATTTTTAAAAGAAAAAATAGAATGAAGTTGGAAATGCCCTAAATATTCTTTGAAAAAAGATTTTACAAAATGCTTATGTTTCATTTTCACAATCATTTTCAATATATATTATATTTTTTTAAAAATAGATAACATGTAAATATGACAGCATATTTTCTTAAACAATTTCAATTTTTATCTAAACTATTTCTACAAAATCTCAAACTGTATAATTTTCTAAACTAACTAAACATTAGTAAAAATAACTGATATATGCACATTTCTATAATATTGAAATGATTGATCATTTGAAAACTAATACCAACAACGGTTTGAAACCTATTTAAGTGTTGGATCTTTTTAATGAGAAGAATGGCATCAAATACAAATAATTTGTTATATTAATTAAGACAAGTGTGTGTGAAAAGCTTGTTTGAGTAAATTCAATCAATTACATTAGCAACACATGTAAAAAATATTTTATCAAAAAAATTATTTTATTGTTTTGTAAATCATTTATGAAATTAGATTGTTTTATAGAATCTGAATGTGATTTTCTATTATACGTGATCTTAGTAAAATATACTAATTATTTTAGATTATCAAGAGATTATAATAACCCATCTTTGTCAAATAATGTTTTGTTTCAAGCATCACTGTGGCTTTTTAGGGTCCGACTGATAAGGACTTTTGATTTAGGCTTTGGCTTTAGAATAAGAACCGTAGAGAATTTGGCTGTTGAAACTTTAGCCGTTAGTTTAAGTTTTATTAAAATTTAAATAGTAGTTAAAATTGGAAAAGTTTTGAATACTATTTAATATATTTTATTTAAAAAGTAAAATTATATTATTTTTTAAAAAAAATAATATATATGATTAGTACAATATGAATCTCAAATGAACAAGAAAAAAAATCAATGATTAATTTGTCAATCTTAAGTTTTAATAAAATTGTTACAAACTTAAATAAAGAATTTAGTTTAAAAAGGAAGAAAAAAAAACGTTTTCAGAAAAACAAAGTTTTAGAAGTCACATATTGGGTGTGATTGGCTATTATTGTATATGCTTTCTACAACCACAATTATACCCACATCTCTAAATCTACACCAATCTTGATTTGCATTTTTTTTTTAAATTCACAGCTTTTTTTTTAAATCCACAGCAATTCTTTAAACTCATTTTTTTTTATAATTGCTCTGCAGAGACAAATACCTACCGTCTAAATTTAAAGATTTTTAAAAATTAAAAATCTAGAGTGAAAAAGAAAAAAATTACAGCAATATTTCTAGAGTAAAAAAATAAAATCACAACTCTTAAAGCATCTCCAACCCTACTATATTTTTCACTCTAAAATAAAGTTTAGAGTAGAAAATGCTCTAATAGTACTTTATTTCTCACTCTATAATAGAGTGAAAAATAGATTTACTCCAAATATAGAGTAATTTATTTTTTTTGTTTATCACTCTATTTTCTACTCTAAAATAGAGTATCATTGGAGCAAACTCAAACTCTATTTTAGAGTAAAAAATAGAGTAAGCCATTGGAGATGGTCTTACCAATCAAATCCATTGTTGGCTTTTAAAAAAACAACACAAAAGGCAAGAGAGAAACTTATAATAACTTTAGAATGATTAATTTAAAAAAAAAAACATGATTGGTAAAAAATAAGCTCAGGGACTTTCTAATCCCACAAATCCCTCGAAACCCTAATGCCAATTGGACCCTTAGGCTTTTCCTTATATACTTACTCCATTGAGTTAACATAACTTGATTGCATATTGCAATGGGTGTTTAGTATTTATGCGTGTCAATTTACATGACATTAAAACATTAGATATCACTGGTTGCAAGTTGCGAGCAATATTTTCTGCGTCTAGGTACACTATAATAGAGTGTAGACTTTTTTTGTTGTTGAGAAAGGGCATTATTCTTGAGTGTAGACGTGGTCATTATTATCATTTGATGGGCTATTCAATTGTAGATTCCTTCCTAAAAACTAAAAACCCCAATAGTTCTGATAACTTCATATAATAATTTGTTTTACTTGATTTAACAACCATTCCAATATAAAACTAATTCTTTCGAAAATTCTAACTTATTTTAAATCGAATAAGACAACATATTATTCCATATTTAAATGATACCTTGTCGTTTGAAGATAATTTGTATGACTAAGACAACTTAGATGTTCTTAAAGCATTTTGTTTGCTTATATACATTAGTGATTTAGGACTAATCCGATGGATACGCAGTCCTCTTCACTTTAATGGTTTAATTATCATGTTAAAGAACTCATGCAAAAAAGGCTCTCGAATGAGTTCGGCCTAGTCATGTGTTTATAATGATCATGACATATATGTATACTAATTCAATTAGTGTTGAATTAGAAACATTTTAAGTAAGCAAAAGCAACCATCCAGTATTATCGCTCGTAAATACACAATGACTTGTGAATTTTTCTTTTTTCTTTTTAATTTTGATCTTCTTTTTTTGTCAGCATTTAATTTTGATCAGGTATATTACTGCTGTAAACACCTAGCTAAAGTTATTCAGAAGATAATTCCTACACAAATTTTATTTTGTGTAGCAAACATTAAACAAGACGCGACGCGAGTAACCATTTATAGAACATTAAACTGCAACGGACTAGCAATAACTTCTATTTTGTTTCAGTTCAGACAACCATATTTTATTGGCAGGCAAAATAAAACAATGCTTCGAAACAATTAGTTTGTTTTCTTTATAAACAATTTACTATTTACTATAATAAACTTGTATTGTTTTTTTTCTTTTGCAACTTATGCGTAGGAACACATTTTTTTTTTGGTAAAAATGTTAAGATATTATTACCAAGTTTTTAATTTGTGACAGAAATACATAGATAACAAGAAGCAGAATAAGAAAAATAAAATCCTAAACACACACTCGATCGAGTAGCGATAGACAAGCAAACACGACCACCACAACCACAGTCCCAAGACACAGCTTAGTCCGCACCAACAGCTTGCCGCAAAAGGATGAGCCAAGTTCAACCGAGAGTCGGAACCCAGTAATTTTGGCCTCCCCGGTGATCCGCTCTTAAAGATAATGACCCACCCGAAAACAGCTTGCCGAGCGCCTCAAAGAAATGCCCATACGAACAACAGCAACAGCAGCGGTGCAACTCACCCACAACATCCAAATCGAGCAATTATTAGACCCGGAAACGGCCTGTACACTGCGCCGAACCGAGCAAAGTGGGCCGCCACCTCTGCTATCCCTAATCAGAGCCCAAACCTGCACACAACTGCCCCGCACACCACCACAAGAGGCTCAAGCAAACCTATGAAGTGCTGGGATGTGAGCGAAGACCGAGCATTCGATGCGGCGATCAAAGACACGAGAACCACCACACGCCCGTAGCCGTCGAGAACCGACGAACCGAAATTGGCGCTGTTAGAACCACCAATTGCGACCGCAAAGATGGAAATAGAACCAGGGCTCAAACCAACCCAACAGTCCCCGACTTCCACAACAATCTAAAGCCGGCGACATTGGAGAGAGACAATTAGGGACCACGAACAGGAGGTCCGAAGGTGAGGAGTCGAAGCTCACGGCCACTGAAGCAGCATAGACGACCGCCCTTTATTTCATTAAATGATACTAGCTTTAGAAACGATGTCAAAATTTTGCTAGTGCCAGTATTTCACTTGGATTACTCTTTGAAAATAGTAGTAGTATATACTAAATACATACAGACACACAAGATCCTGAATAGACAGATTCGAATGTGACTACGAGATACTCAAGAGATACTTGAGAACTAATCTTGTAATTTGAAGAATTGTTTCGTTCTGTGGTCGATACTAAATATTGATTCACTACTACGCAACAGAATAAATTCACATTTCGACTACAATCCAAGGCTGTTATTGGGTTTGGATATACCACTGAAAAGGATAATTGGGGTATATAGTATCCAAAAGATTCCAGAATATACGTAAGAGACTCTAAAACCTACCTTTATTACTACTATATTCTACGTGACATGCAGTTACAAAGATATTGAATATGGTTTCTTAAATATATATATCTAATCTATTAATTTATACCCCTATTTTTATCTACTATTAACAAAAACATAGTAGGACAACTTAAGAAATTAGTTAATATGACATATCTGATTATTTATATTAATAATAAATCAGCTATAAATTTTAAATTTTATTTTTTAATTATAATAAAATCTATTGAGAAAGAATCTAACAAAATCTTCCTTAAAAATTAAAAATTTTATAAAATAATACAATAACTAGACCTTGACCCGCCCAACCGGGCGGGTATTTATTTTATGTTTTTAGTTTTTTTTTGTTTATATTAAATAATGCATTTGTAATATTGAAACATAAATTCATATTGAAAATTGAAATTTTAATAAAAATAAAAATCAAAAGTTTAATAAAAAAATTTGATATAAATTTTAAATTTTCTAATTAAAATAATATTGAGGTGGTCATATTTTTTCTAATTTCAAAATCTAAGCTTCCTTAAAGACAAAGAAAATAAATTTATAAATACATGAAATATATAAACATATTTGGAACTATAGTTTCAATTAAAATAAATTTGTTAAAGAAAAATAATCTTGATGTTGTTATTTATTTCTAGTGTTTGACCCGTAAATATTTACTTTCACTTTAATTTTTTTCTTTGTACTAATGGTATAATATATATATATATATATGTAAATTAAAATATATTAACTAATTATTAATATAATATTTTTAAACATAACAATTTTATTTATTACTTTGAATAATTATATTTTGTGATTTTAATCGTCTATTATATCAAAATGTATCATATAAACAAATCCAATATTTATAACTAATTGGACTTATATTATGAAAGCATTATACTAAGATATGAATAAACTATTTTATATTTGATTTATATGTTATATAAATTGATTATGATGTGTGATTTTTTTATTTTTTTCTTTTTACTTATAAATATTAAAAATATTGAATATGTTAATATGTAATATATTAGGTAATTTATTTTGGTTATGATTTGATAAAGGAAATTTATTATTTAAATTTTGGAAAGATATTAAATGCTTAAAGTTATTATTTAAATTAGGAAAAGACAAACATGCTTAAATATAGGTTCAATAAATATCTCAATGGCATTCTAATGTAAATAAGTGGTAAAACTAAGGGATATTTCTATTTTGTACTTCTCTTTTAATAATATAGATTAATTCGTAATTAGTAATATAATATTATTAAAAATCAATGTTAATTAAAATTTTATTCTAAAAAATAAAATAAAACTCTATACTATTTTTTATAAACTTTATAATTATATTCTGTATTTTATAAAAACAGAAGGGATTTATGAGTTAAATATGGAAAATTATATTAAATAGGTAAGTTAATAAATTTTATATTTTAAATGTTTTTGTTTAAATAAATTATCATTCATCATTAAAATTCGTAAACTATATAATATTTTTATATAAAATAAATTTATTAACATAAGTTAAATAACCTTTAGTTCATATACAATTTAAAAGTATGTTATTAGAAAACTATGAAATTTTAATAATTCATTTAAAAATATTAGTGACAAATCAAATTTTAATTATAAATCTATTTTTTATTTTAATTATAACAAAATATGTTGAGAAAAATTTAGAAAATGTTACAAAAAAATAAAATATTTTTAGAAAATAACGTATTGCCATAGTAACAAAAAACAATTCAAAATTCATGGAATCTTCCGAACTCAAAAATAGTTGTGTAATTTTCCAAAAATTTGTTTACAAATACAATTTTGAAAATAAATATTCAAAATTAAAATGTTAATATTTCAAATTTTATAAAAGATAAAATCATAAATTATAAAGAATAACTTTTTAAAATGCACCACGAAAAAAAACAAACTATATATGTTGTAAGAATTAAAGTAATCTAATATTTTGAAATCTTAACAAAAATAAAAAGAAAAAATAATCTCATAACATCCAAAAATATCATATATCAATAAAATTTACTAAAATAATATGATAGAATCTACTAGGTATTAAATACACTAAAATAGTAGGGCTATATTATTTAAAAAAAACTGTGTGTTTTACTTATAAATTCCTTAAAATGCTAAAATGATATATGTTAAAAGTATATTTTAAACACATCATGAAAATATATATATTATACTAAACATACATATTTTTTATAATATAAATAAATAAAATTTTAAAATGTGTTATATGAAAAATGTATTATATGCAAAATGTATAAATTAAAGAAAAACATATTTTGAAGAAGATTCTCTATATTATTTCAGATTGTTATTTTATTGTACCTAACTTGAAAATATATTCATGCATAATAAAAAAGAATAACAAAGTAAATGTATTAAAAATCATTATATATTAATAATGGCGAATAAGAAATATAAACAATAATATTATAGAGTTACAAAACATATTACATAAAATATAAATTATATATTTAAAATATTTATAATAATATTAAATATATTTATAAATGAAAAAAATATCTGCACAGACGTGCGGATCAAAATCTAGTATTCTATTAAAACAGAAGTACAAAATAATATTTATCTATTGTTAAGTGATTTTTTGCATTTTTTCTTTCTTTTTTTTTAAAACTAATTCTTATTGTTTTTTCCAAATAAGCTAATTTCATTTATTACAGATGTACAAAATACAATTTACATATTTTAAGTGTTTTATTACATCTTTTACGTTTTTACTCTTTCTAATTATTTCATTAATTATATTTACCATAATTTCAATAACATTTCTTTTACTCTTAACCATAACAATTTTACAAGTTTAAATGAAATTGATTCATGTATGACAAAAATTCAACCGGTTAATAAATATTTTTATTTGTTTAAAGAATTATTTAGACATAGGCATCCAGATATTCGTTCAGATACAAATTATTTTATTAGATATCAAAATTTTGAATTTAAATTTAAATTTCGTTGGATATTAAAAAAATTTCTTACGAAGTTTGGACACATATCCTTCTGAATAAATTTGTAAAAATCTAAAAAATATTTCAAATAAATTATATATTTAAAAATATTTTCAAACAATTTATAAAAATATAAAAATTAACATTCGACTAGTGTAAGGAATAAATTCCAGTTGAATTTATATCCGCAATCACAAATGATAAGTTGCAAAATATTTGGTTACTTTACATTTTTTGGTATGTCTCAATAAAATGCCTGAAAAGGGAAGATGGCGACTATTTGGTAAGCTAGAATTCAGCGTAATATCAACCAGAGACGAAAAACAATGGTTATATAAAGAGACGTGTCTTTTGCACAAAAAATTAAGAAAGAGACGTGTCTTAATTACATTAGATATCTGCTCATTTTAGATTGCATGTCGTCTTTGCCTACCTGGGCGCGTGCCCATTTCGATGTGTGTTGACGTATTATGAATGCCATGCAAAAAGGTTTACGAATTTATCACATAAATGACAAATTACAAAAGTAATTGTGTGGTCGATATTCATGACACGTCTAAAGTATAAAGTGAACATAGCTAGTGAGGTGGTGCCTAACTCTTTGATCGATATTTGAACGATAATATCGATCCATATGTCCAACCTAACTAGTATAGAGTATATAGACTAATAAATATATTGTTTATTAGGCGCGGACACGAAGTAGATACAAATCAAATTTTCAATATTTATGATTTGTTTGTAACTTTGTATGTAGAATTTCGATTTTTTTTTATTTGCTTTCTTTTTTTTAAAAAATAAAATATCTAAAAGTTGGATATCTAAAAAATAAATAAATATTTACGGATATATTTATCAATATTTTTATCTATTTTGATTAATACAAATAATCTAAAAAATTAAAAACAAATGTTTTTTGATAAATCTTATCGGCTGATCTGGTCGGATTCGAAAGAAAACACTTAGTGCTACAAAATAGATTGGCTACCACACTGTCTGGTCCGAGTTTGAAACACTTTCCAACTAATATCAGCGGATGAACCGATCATCTGTTACGATCCACCATGTAAACCACTTGAACCGAAGCCCAAGGTCAGACTGACCAATTGATGATAATTTAATTCCTATGGAGAATGAAACTCATGACTAATGTGGATACACATTAATCCCCAATAAATTGACACTAAACTACCGCCACTTGATTTACAAATCTGTTTTATAAAATACATTTTTACATGACATATAGAATAAAATTAGAAGAAATAGAAAAATTACAGGTTTTGTAAATTTTAATTAGTTAATAATAATAAGACAAAACTTTTAAAGAATTATAATGGTCATCAATTTTTTTCTTTTTTATGTAATAATTTTACAAGTAATAATGTGAATATAATTTGTTAAGTAATATGTTAGAATGGAAATTATATAAACTTATACATTTAAAAATATAAATATAATCAAGATATACATGTATGTATATATTTGTAGGATCAAAATGGACATTCAATTCTCAAAATTTTTATATTTGGGATTTGCTTCGGTTTTAAATAATATTGATGTTTTATTATTTATTTTGCTTTAAAAGTTTTCAGATATTCAATTTTTTGCACTGAATGGATATAAATAATGAATCAAATCAAATTTAACAAATAAAATATCTTGTCTTATTGTGTATTAGGTTCGAATAATACTCGATCATAATTTTGTGTAGATCTCAATACTCGATCATATTTTTCAAAAAAAAAAAAATCTCAATACTAATTGGCTCGAATCTTATGTTTGGAAATACAATAGTCCATGTGTTTATTTTTTTTTTTAAATCACTTTTGTAGTGTTGTGATTACTGAAAAAGAAAAAGAAGGAATACGAGTCCAATCGAGAAATTTGCTTTCATTCTTAATTTCTTATTGAGAAAAAGACGGACTCAACTAACCGAATGATTTTACTACCGATATAGGTTTCGAATGGAAAAATTAGATCAAGCGTAAGCGTTGCAAAACTAGCGGAAGATGAGCCAATCAAGCGGATCAAACGGTATAAATGTGTACGTAGTAGATCTAGCAGTTCAAAACATGTGTTTAAATGATAAAAATAGATAAAACAGTTTAAAATACTATACAAATTTTAAATAATTATAGAAAATCTACAATATTACTATTTATATTTCATAACTAAAATAGGTATTTAAATTTTTAGAAAGCAAATAAATATAATAACTAATTAAAATATTATTATTATTTATATTAAATTTATAATTATTCATTATTTAACAATATTTTTAATTTTTTAGTTTTTTAATACTATTTATAAATTGATGTACAAACTATTTATTTAATACAATAAAATTTAATAAGTTATAAATTATATATGAGTTGAATATGAATAAGTAGTATATTGTAAATTATAATCTTGACCTAAAATTTTAAAAAGCTAAATGTTCTTAATAATTGTATGAATAGTTTAAATATTATAAAATATTTAATACATAATATTTTGATTTGATAAAAATGGTTCTAATAGTATAAAGCAGTACCTATGTATATATTTAAAATATGAAATTAAATTTGATCTACTATTTGAATAATTTAATTACCAAAATTATGTATTTGTATAAAATTATATTTTTTAAAAAGATTTTACATAACCAAATTATTATTTTAAGAAATGACATATATTATAACCGGAGCTTTAAATGGTTCTTGTGGTAAAGGGTTTACAACTGTGAGTATTACCATCTAGGTTCGAATCTAGGCACTTGAAACGCTTTAAGTGATAAAAAAAACTTGGATTCTGCAGATTTCATGGTGATTAGTTCTTAGACCTACAAAATCTTTGGAAGCACACTACATTTATAAAAAACAACATATATTATCTTAAATCAAATTAAATAATAAAAACAAAAAACCACTAAAAACACTCTAACCTTGCTGTGTAATTACTGTAGTAGGCGGTTCATGATTTTTGTTCACATGTTTGGACTGCATATGGTTCATACACTGACGTGTGTCCTCTGTCTTTTATCCGTCTTCCACTCAAATACCATAATATTTCCCTTCAAGTTAGATGTCATTTAAGTTTCTCAGGCATATTTAAAAAATGGTTCAATTAATTTTATATTTTTAATTACTAAAATTATATATATCAATTGTTCATAAAATTTAATTAGAGATAAAAGAGATATATTAATCTATATTAAAGAGAAAACCTCTTGCATCGGTAGTTGAAAGAAATCTTAAGTAATATATAAAATAGATGGATCACTCTACTTATCATTTAAATGGTTTTAGGTTGGAAACTTATCTCACTTAACATGATACAAGAGTTCTGATTCACATCGATCTAATCCAGAGTTGACCCATCCATTTTTGCCCAAACATTTTGAGATTCACGCTAAAAAATCATTATCTTAGATGGAATAATAGAAGCTAAATCTCTTTATCGGTAATTACAAAAGATCCTAAGTAATATATAAAATAAATAAATAATTCCAATTATCATATTAATTTTAGGTTAGAAATCCATCTAATTCAACAATCCAAAAATTATACGTTTAATTTATAAAATAACACATGTTCTGTAGGATTACTTTACAGCAAGTTGTTTTTCATTTTCTTGATTGACAAAAAAAACATAATTATTCTTGGAAAATTGGCTGAGTTATTTTCAGGTGCGCCTAATCCTTCGGAGCGAATGTTGTCCAGCTTCCGCAAAGTAAGGGGCTGGTATTGGATTGGGAAGTTTGGTGGAATTAAATATAACTGTAATTAGGATTCTTTTTAATGGATTTCATTGGATTCTTAAAAGATAAGAAGAAAAATAAAGATCAAGGGAATAAATTATTTACGTGATAAGCAATTGGATTTTAGAACTATGACGAACTTGGGCTTAGACTTTGTTTCCAAGTCAACAATAAAAAATCATTGATATTCAGAGAATCTAGGTAACAAAATCTGTTTAGTAACTAATCAACGTAATATATGGAGAAGATTTTTGAAAAGAACAAACATTTGGTTCCCAACGTTTAAAAACTCAATGGATTTTTATTTTCTTCAACCAGATGTGGTTGCTTGATCTCAACAACTTCCATGATTTTTTCCCAACTGTATCCAAATAAACAACACCATATGACTGAACATAACCACACCGTAATTTCTCCCTCCTGCCGCCTTAATCACTACTCTCTCAGCCGTCGGACGCGGTGCATCCTCCGCCTTCTTGTACATCTCCGGCAACAGAAACTGCATCGTCACCGTCTTCTTCTTCTCTCCTCCTCCTTCCTTGGTCACAACCGGAGCAGTTTGCCGAACACGCCTATGTACTTGGCCAAGACCATAAAGCCACCGTCTTTGTTGTGTTTGAACTCGGAAGGATCATAAGTTGTGGTGAAGAAGGATGATAAAGAAAGGAATGGTGGTGCAGGAAGTATTTGAAATCCACGTAAAAAAGTTAGGATTTGTTTCCTCTTGTTTTTTATGGAAAAGTACATTAAAATCTATCATAACTTATTTCTCATAAAATCTATGAGGATATTGAATAACAGGAGAATTTAATTCTTTCCAAATTCTATTTGACAAATCCTTAATTCAATAACATTGGATTTTAATTCATTTTTTTCAATTCCACAATTGAATAACATTGGATTTAATATCAGACTTAAATTCCATCAAACTCCATTAAACTACCAAATTCAATAACACCCACTAAGTGAAGGGAAGTTTGGATTGCTGCTAACGCATTCTAAAAAGCACTACCTCCATTTTACAAAGATCGTTGTTTGTTTTACAAAAATTTTGTTTTGTGTGTTAAATGTAGTTTTTACATCTTTACAAAAATTAATAGATAACTATTACATATAATAATTATTTTCTCTAAAAATTATGTATTAAAGTAGGATTATTTCTGGTATACTAATTTTACTTTTGAAATGTGTAAAAACTCCAAAACAACAATTCCCTGTACATTATTCGTAAATGGATTTTTACAAATATTCTTTCTATATTCACTTTCACTAAATAAATGATGACAAAATTTAAACTAAATGTGACATAGACAATTACATTTAAAATTTATTTATATTTTTGGTAAAAAAGTTATAATACATTAGTAAATTATACATCATCATTGAAGTAATCTATTCAAATATGATATTAAATAATATAATAATAGAAATATAATAATATATTACAAATTTTAAAATATTATTTATTTCAATTTTTATAATTATACAATTTTTATCACTAAAATGTTTTCAAACTTTTTACATTTTTTTTAAATAGAAAATTTTAATAGTAATATTATTATTTTGTTTTATATATCAACAAATTTTAGAAATATTGTTATTTGTACTTTTTGATAATTATACACTTTTTGTATCAATTTTTTATTAATTTTATATAAGTTGATTTAATAAATTTTATCCAAAAATATATAAAATTCATCGAAAATCATAATTTTAAATATATTTGTATATATATATATCTATTCTTAAATATAATTTCAAAAAATAATATTATTTATTTTCTCTTGATTTTATGTTCAATTAACTCAAAATCAATACTATTAAAACTGAATGGCCTTTTTGAGGTATCCTTGGAGTTTTGAAGTATTTACCATTTTATGCCACTGAATTATTTTTAAGCTATGATTTCAATTAAATTTTGTATTTTTGAATTTTATTTTAATTAAAAGCAGCAAATCCTTTTGTTTATAAAATCATTCATAAAACGTTCAAACAAACTTCAGTTGCTATAATTTAGTTATTGAAATGGATACATGATATGTAAAGTAATCACGATACCCAAATTGTATCTTTAATCAACAATATCTCTTAACTTCCACATTAAAAGGAACTAGCCTTTGACCCGCGCGCCCGCGCGGATGTATATTTTTCATAAAAGTTATAGTTTATATATATTAAATAATATATAATACATTTTCTATATTACATATTTGCAGTGTTTTGAAACCCGACCGGTCGGACCGGTCAGACTCACTCGTTCCTAAAACCGATTCCGAGTATTTTTAAATGAGACCGGAAATATTAATATTTTTATTAGAGAAAATGTGTTATCTGAACAGAAAATATATTTGATTGTTCTGGTTTGAAATGGTTATACTTGCATTTAATGAAATTAAACGTACTAATAATGTTATATTATATATGTTCACTATAGAAGAAGGCCAAAATTGTAGTCTTTTTTTTTTTTGCTTTGATTAAGCCTACGAAGGCAATATTGTACATAGATTGGAGCCCAATAGCTCAAAATCAAATTAAAAATAAGCCGAATGGACCAAAATAAAATTGCAAGTGAAATAAACTAAACCATTTAAATTTTGGACCGACATGTCAAGAATCTCGTGATTAGTGGTCCACCTCTTCGACTTTTCTCCGTCGCACTTCATCACCGGACGGAAGAAACCATCGTCGCGTATCGTTATCTTGGCCATGCTTTCTAAATTTCTTCAACATCCTCTATCGATCTACACCAAAACCTTAAACATAAATCATTGTAAATATTCACTACTAAAGAGAATTTTACTCCCAACTAAACAATTAAAATGGCCCAATGACCCACAGTAATCAAGATGACGGGAAGCTTGAGTGAAGGTGATTTTACTCCCTCGTAAGAAAAACTTCGACTGATTAAATTAAACACCGCTCATAATAGATTGGCATAGAGACTTAGAATTCTGTTTCAAATCGGATTTTTTTTTATCAAACATAACAAAAGAACAATCAAACCGAACAAAAGAAACTCTGAGAAAGAAACCAGACAAAAAAAAACAGAACAAAACATTAATCGGAAATGAAATCCGATGAAAGAAAAAAAGAACAAACTTTTCATCGAGGAGAGGAGAGATGCCATGAAATCCGGTTTATCATCATTCTTTGTTAACGGTTAAGCGTAAATTTGGTTATATCAGTAATTGACCAAAAGGCTATTAATGATCAATGGCATAAGATGGTAATTCTTGAGAAAAAATCAGGGTTATTTCAAAATTGTACTTCAGTTTTAATAGTTTAGATGTTGTTATTTTGCAAAATTAATAGCTTAATGTAGTTGACCAGAATATATGCAAACTTCACGATTTAAGATTTAACTATAGCTTGATCCGCGCGAATATTTATTTTTACTTTTTATAATATGAATATTATTTAAGCGTTTATTGGTTTATATTTTAAATATTTATCATATTTTAAAAATTTTATAAACACAACAATCAAATCGTTTACGTGCTGTAAGAAAAAAGTGACCCATGTCCGATACTAAACTTTCAAGAAATATTGATCTATTCTATTGATATGTTTGAGTAATATTTCTTTTAACATGAATTTTTTTTTCAAATGTAATAAGAATTTAAATATTTTGATCATATATGAGGCATATGGTGAGATTTAAATACGTTAGAAAATAATATTTGGTTATAAACATTAAACAGTGTTTTATAAGTAATTCAAAGATATTTAAATTTTAATATTTTTTTTGAAAATAATTAACAGTAACCGAAATGGTTAAACATAGGTTTTAGAAAATTTTGAAATATATATAATCTTAGGCGAGATTTAATTATCTTAAAAATAATATTCAGTTACAAATATTTCATATTGTTCTATAAGTAGTGTAAAGATATTTAAATCTTAGCATATATAGATTTTATTGTTCAAAATAATTAATGGTAAGTTAAACATATATTTTAGGAATATTCATCATATTGTTTAATACCAATTTAAACTTGAATTTTGTTTAAAAATAATTAATGGTAACATTATCCAAGTTTAATATTGTTAAAATCGATTTTAAATTTGAATATTCCCAAAAATTAGCTAATTTGTTTTAGGAAATATATTAAATACGAAAATTAAACTAAATTTGATTTATGAAATGGTTTAATAAATATGAAAAGATAATGATTACTTAAAGATAGGTTCATTAATTACTTCTGTGGCATACCATTGTAAATAAGTAGGAAAACTTAGGGGTATTTTATAATTGTACTTCTCTTTTAATAGATTAGATTGACCACCATATCTGACCACCATGGTTAATATGCTTCACCATTTAGTTTTTAGCAAAATTATTAACTTAACGTAGTTGACCACTATAATTGTATAGTTCTATAAAATATTAATGAAATATTAATTATTGGTAATATTTATACACACGTTAGAAAATAATAATATAAAACTATTAATTTGTAACAAAACATTTATCATATTATTTTTTCAAAAAAAAAAAATATTTATGATGTTACTCTCTAAACATTTTGAAAACCAAACCAAGATCGACTCAGTATATATATTGGTTGACTGGTTTGACCAGTTTAACCTGCTTAACGAGTTTTTAAAATTTATTATAATTATATATGTATATATACCATATGTTTTAAGAAAGAAAAAAAGGAATTCTATATGAACTTAAATTATTGGCATACATAAATTAACATTCAAATCACCATGTATATTTTTTCTTACGACAAAATTTTAAATGTTATATTAATGGAAAATTTTGAAAACATATAAGATTTAGATGACAAGTGGGAATAAGACTTATAATTTTTCGTATGAAATAATATGTGAAAACTGAAAAGACAAAAACTAATTAATCACTAACAGCTTCATAACAAAATTCTTAGAACAATTAAAAGACTATAAAATATGTTTTGGTTTAGCAGAATCCATGGTTTTTTTAATCCGGGCCTGGGTTTTTCAAATACAGTTTTTATTGTTCCAAATCATCGGTTTTACTGGATTTTTCCAGTTTCTCTCAAATCCAGGTTGACTGGCCTGACTAGTTTATCGGGTTTTTAAAATTTTACTATATATTATATATGTATATATACCATGTTTAAAGGAAAAAATGAATTCTATGTGAACTTAAATTGTTGACATACATAAGATTAACATTCAAATCACCATATATATATTTTTCTTACAACAAAATTTCAAGTCATCGGTTTTACTGCATTTTCCAGTTTTTTTTTTCAAATCCCAAATTTTAAACTGAATCGAACTCAACTTATTAGACGAGTCATGGTCGGACTGTTTTCGAGTGGTTGGCCCGGTCTGATTTCTAAAACATTGCA
Organism: Brassica rapa; assembly: GCF_000309985.2. Classification (NCBI taxonomy): domain Eukaryota; kingdom Viridiplantae; phylum Streptophyta; class Magnoliopsida; order Brassicales; family Brassicaceae; genus Brassica; species Brassica rapa. Next base: position 9,895,091 of record NC_024803.2, on the reverse strand, counting down.
ATGTTTATAACATAAAATATCCCGCGCTTTCAAAGCGCGGGTCAAAATCTAGTTTTACATTAAAACATTAGTGAGAATATAATAAAATGTAAAATAATAATAAAATTTATTTTTAAATTCAATTTATATTTAACGTTTTATTATTGTATATTATGCAGGAAAATACCTATTCTTTGTGAAACGAAAATAATATTTTTTTTCTTTTTTTTTCAGATGTAAACACGCATACCCTCACCTATCCATCATCTAAGGCAAAAAAAGAACATTCAGTTTAAGATGGATAGAGTAATATATAGAAATTAGATATAATTAGTAGATTAATTTCTTTTCTTTTTTGTAAAAGTAAACTATTAACTGTTATTTGTTGATGACTAAAACCAAAATCATAGCCGAGACTGAAATATTGGGTATATTACTATCTCTTATATATTAATTGAGAAATATTACAACATTGTTTTGTAGCCACGTGTCACCATGAGAATGAAACTGAAGTTTTTTAGAGAATTGGGTTGGTCCATCTTAATTTATACTAGGTGGATGCCCGTGATTTCGTGGGTTTGAATGTTTTATAACAATATATTTATTATAATTTTTTTAATTAAAATATGATTTTATCATTATGTGTTTGCTGTTAAATATTTTTCTAAAAATGATTGTTTTAAAAAAAGGATAAATAAGACTATTTTAAATACTTTTTGATATTTTGTATTGATAATTGTACTAAAATTTGTTACATATAATATTCATGATTCAATTTTTAATGAAATTACTTAAGTTTTGAAGGTATAATACTGAAACTTTTGAAATATTTTATATAGTTTAGAAATATTTGATTCCTAAAAATTATTTTATGAAGCATTATATCATAAATTATTTTGTGCAGTATATTTAGGTCATTTGGATAATGATTATAAAACTGGTTCTAGAACTGATTTTCTTACTCATAAAATAAAACAAATTAAAATCATTAACAAATCAAATTATAATATTATTTCTCAAACTCTCTATATGATCGACACCTAACAAAAAAATAATTAAGTGATTTCTCATTTAGTATAAAATGAAAATTTAATATAGTTTTTATAAATTAATTTATAAGCTTGTATAAAAGACTTAAAACCTCCTATCATAATATAAAACATATGATAATCTAAGATAAATAATTTTATAAATGTATTTATACTTTTTATAAATGATTTATAAAGCTTGTATGAATTTTATTAGACATTAATAGTTATTATAATACTTTATATACAAATATATGGCTTTATAGAAGAATATAAAATCAATATATCAATTTTAATAATAAAAACTGTTTATTATTTTATGTAGCTTACAAATATATAAAAAACTATCAAACATTACTATTCTTTCTATAGTTTCAACAAATAGTTACCATAAATAATTATTTGTAATATTATATAAATTTTTGGCAAGTGATATTAACTGTTTATAGACTTTTTTTAATCCAATAAAAAATAAAAATAAAAATTAAAAATTATCTACCAATCAATTTATAACATTTTCTTTAAAATTTCATAAATGATCGACGCATAAAGAAAAATCTCTTAACTGACTTCTCAATTAATATATAGTAGCATAATATGATAAGATTTTATAAATTAATTTATAAACTCTTATAGATGACTTACAAACTTTTATCATAATTTAAAATATACAATAAGCCAAGATAAATAATTTGATAGAAAGAATTTATATATGTCTTCTAAAGCATGTAATATGAACTTTAGAAGATGTTAATAGTTATTATAATAATTTATATAAAATATAATGCTTTTAAGTTTTAAGTAAGAAAACAAATTCATTATCCTCCTATATAATTCATTTTATATAATTCATTATGTAAATAGAAAACTATTTTACTTATTTTATATAGTTTATAAATATTAAAAATAATTGATCAAACATTATTAATATATCTATAATTTCAACAGTTAGTTATCATTAGCTATTATCTGCAACATTACATAAAAGCTATCTATTACTATACCTTATATATTAATTGAGAAACATTACAAAGTTGTTTTGTAGCCACGTGTCACCATGAGAATGAAACTGAATTTTTTTAGAGAATTAGGTTGGTCCATCTTAATTTATATTATATTTTTTATTAAACTAACTATTAAACTGATAAATAGTGTACAAAAAAATATTCTCACACTTTTCTTAAATAAAATCTACAAAATTACCTAATATGATTAACGTATATATGACAATTAATGATTATGAATAATAAATATTTGATAATATTTTTTGTATTTTAGCTCTTTTTTGTTTAATTTTATATTATTAAAATATATTAAAAACCACATTAATCATATATTAAAAAATAACTTTTTTTCTTATATGTTATATTTTGAATGCTTAAAATGACTATAAATTACTAAAAATGTTAAATGTCTAACACTAAAATTTTGTGATTAATAGTTTAACTTTTTTTGGTAATAAGAAGATACAAATGATCATAAATCGTATGAATATGTAGTCTCATTTATTAGACATTCATATTATATATTAATAAACTTTAAAATTACATTATATAGCATAGAAAAATACTTAAATATGATAATTTATAAATTTGTATTGAAAAATATTGAAACTCTAATATTTTAATTTTGAAATTTGCATTCAAAAAATCGCACATCAGAAATTTTTGTGTTTATCATATGAGTATGATTTCTCAATAATAAATATTTATATTAAAATATACTATATATCTATGTCCATGTCACTGAAATTTAGTTATATACCATATAAAATAAATAAAATGATTGTTTTAATTTATTTACCAAAAAAATATTGTAAATAAACAAGATGTATTGTTTTGATTTATGTATTTACTCTAATTTATTTATATATATAATACGTAAATGAATACCAATGAATAATAATAGATTAAAAAGAGTTTATATATAACATTCATCCCGCGCAATTGCGCGGTTTTAAGCTAGTATTTTGTTATTTAACTTGTTATTATTAAGAGAAAAGTGTTTATTTATTTTTAATAACGATAATATGGGTGTAATATGTAACTTTTTAACCAAAATGTCTATTGATTTATTCAATATATTGGTTGACTTAATTTACATTTAATAAGTTAATTATATTAGTATTTGTTTAGAAATAATAATATATCTAAAAATGATTTTAGTATTATATGATCCTCAGTACTAATTAACTCGTTTATTCTTTAAGGCTTTAACCAATTACGAAATGCTTCCATCTATGTTAGTTAATTGTGCTTAATAAAGAATCAATATTTTAAATGAGATGTAATATATATATATATATATATATCTGGCTTAGATGACAAACAGGTTAAATAATAATTTAAATCATGATTTTAAAATACCATAAATTGGTTTTTATTTTTTTAAAATACATTTAATCAAAAATACCTTAATAACGGTTTAGTGGTCATTTTTAAAGTTTAGAATTTAAGAGATGGGGTTGAGCTATCATTTTTTATAAATGATAGTCAAACATTTATAAATGAATTAAGAGGATTAATTTAGTTTTATCATAAATTTAAGATATTTATAAAAATAGTAATCTTTTAAAGGTAAATTTGAAAGTGGTATTCTGGTAAAACTGAATTACCTGTTTTATATTTTTATATCATCAAAATTATATAATATAACTTTTAGGGTCATCAAATTTCTGAAATTAGTTTTGAAAATTTATAATACAATACATATATATAATAAATATAATTTATTTAAAATTTTGAGTAGTTTTTCTGGTAAAAAGATTTAATTAGAGATAAAAGAGATATATTAATCTATATTAGAGAGAAGAAAAAAAACATTGGTCAACAGAAAACTTTTTTAGCGTTGATTAGAATATGTAAAGATAATGAGTCGTTTTGATCAAAAAAGAAAAAGAGAAAAAAAAAACGAAGAAGATGAGTCGTCGTAAGGATATCACGTGGGACAGCAAGCACGCTAAACTCGTGCATCAAATCAACACACGTACAGAGAGAGAGAGAGATCTATGGTCAACCTAACCGCAAACGCGGTTTGTCTCATAAACGCCAAACTACAAGTAACAAACTCAACAACGATCAATTGCGTATATTTCAGCCAAATGTGAACATAAAGATACAGTGTAATTTTCATGATTATATATAGCAGAAAATTATCCTTAACATGTGTAGTATTTGATTTGTCCTCTTCAATAAAATATTCTCAAAGGAATAACATGTCCAGAAATAATTAGATTTTTTTTTTCTTGACTAAAGGCATAATAATTAGATTCTTTTTTATCTATTAAATAAATATCCGATAAAGGAATTATCCAGTGATTACATTTATCGTAGAAAATTTAGTTGAGTATTAAATGTTTAAATCATATTCCATATGTCAAAAAATTTAAGAGTAACAATCTAAATCACATTCTAAAGTAAATAATTTCCCACCCCATATGATTGCCGAAGGTGTAAACAAATGTAGTCTCTGTCTCATGAAAGTCCAACCTTTTAACTAACTGTCGTATTTTTTTCAGTCAACGACAAGTAGTTAGCATAGACATAAACCTTTCCATTGACTTTCTGATACAAAATCATATAGGCCTTCATCATTTGATTTAGGGACATAAACTATTGTTTTTCCTTTGGAAGACAACTCAAACCTTTCAATTTTGATTCAGTACTAAAAAAAGTTTAAATATATCAAAATGTTAGTTTGATTTGTATTGAATAATGAAGTATTCACATCTTTAAGTTTTATTTTATTTAATGATGAATATTAATCATTTAATATCTATGAAACATATAAAATGTTAATTTTACTAGAAACATAAAGAGAAAAGGCTTTCAAGTTTTAAGCAAATATTTTTGGAAAATTCCATAAAAAATACCTCAACTAAATTTTGTTAAGATATTTTGTACACAAACTTTTTTTGTTACCCAGTTTAATACATTAACTAATTAGTTTGTCCATTCTAATATAGTAACTTTTTTAAGCGGTTCATTTTTATACCCAAACTATACTTATTTTAATTAAAATATTAATAAGTTGCAAATGAAACTTATAAAATCTCTCAAACTGAAAAAAATTTCTTAAGGTTATCAACTTTTTAGTTTATTTTTTTCCTAAAATTTAAAACTAACTTATTTTAAAAAGAAATGTTTTGAATTTGAGAGATTTTATAAGTTTCGTATGAAACTTATTAATATTTTTATAAAAATAAGTATTGTTGGGTATTAAAATAAGCAAAAAATTTTAAAGTTAGTGTATTAAAATGAACAAATAATTGGTTAGGGTATGACACTCGGTAGAAATAAAATTCGATATTAAATATCTTAACAAACTTTAATAGGGTATTTGTTTTTGGAATTTTCTCAATATTTTTCAACCTTGAAATATTATTCAAACCCTAACATATTTACATTATGAAGTTTTATTACTCTCTCTGCTTTTATTTCTTGGCGTTTTGAGTTTGTACATATACATTAAGAAAGTATTTAATTTCATTTTTATAAAAATAACATAATTTATAACTAATTAATCACAACCCAACCAATGGAAAAACAAACAGTACAATATAAAGAGTCATATAATGTAGTATTAATAAATTTTACATTGCAAATTGAAAAACTAATATAATTTAAAACAATTTTTTTCTAAAACGTCATTTATAAAAGACGGATGAGAGAATTCTACCTCAAATTTGATACCACTTTTTAAATTTAGTGATTTACTTTTAAATGCTAATCTTTTTTGTGATTTACTTTTAAATGCTACCGCATCCATATGAAATACAAAATACGATTGTTTCCAAGCATTACATGCTAGACTGTCACTTTTAAATGCTAATCATTTTCGTAAATACCTTAAATTTATTTTAAAAGACAAAACTAGAATTCTTAAATTATTTATAAAAATTTAAGAATTATTTATAAGAGTTTATAAACCCAACTCCACCACCCTAAATACTAAATCTTAAACGATAATCACTAAGCCATAAATATAAATATTTAATATTTTTGATCGAGGGTATTTGAAAAATAGTATTGAGCTTAGTAGCAATTTCTCAAAACAAAAGGAATATTATTTATCATGATGCATCCAAACTCTGCTACTTACATAAAAATATCTAGATTTTATTATTCTCGCAACTCAAACTCATCATCCGGATTCAACTCTTGAGTTGGAAACTATTTAATACTCGGGCCCCTTAGTACTCCTACTAAATATGCATATGCATGATTTAAATACTGAACATGTCATGTTGTAGCAGAAACTATTTTTAGTCATATAAATGAAAAACATCCAACATTCTTTTATAACCGTGATGTGATTCCAAAGGTTTTCTAGACCCAATGACTAATCAATACGAAACCTGCAGAATCCGCATTTTCTTACCATTTAAATCGCTCTGAATTGCCAAGGATAATCAAATTTATAGTGGTACTCACATCTGTGAACATTTTATCATTAGGCCAAAACCATTTGGTTATGATTTTCCTTATGATTTATGGCTATTATCCTCTAGGTAGTTATTAGTTAATCATTTTCATTTATTTTGTGTAAATATATGAGTTAAGATAAGATTAACACTTAAGTTAATCTCCATTTTCCTAGAGTCAGATCAAAACTTTGTCTCACTCATTCCCACGTGAATCGCGATCTCTACTTAGAGAAGAGGATATTGCGGAAATGAATAATGACTTATGACTTATGGTTACAGACTTACAGCTAAAATAATAATTAAGCATAGTTCAATTATTGATTTAATCAGATTTAAATCATAACTTCTGATTGGACTGCGTTATAAATTCTGACAGATGGACATGATATAGATGAACTGTTTTGTACCTAATGGATATCTACCATGCATATTTCCTCCCATAGATAGCCTAACATTGTAGGTTGCTATATTTAGTAGCAGGCTAGGGTTTTCTAAATCATATACATTCATACATATATCGTCTTGGAGTTATGTAAGATCGAAAACTCGAGAATCTCGTGGGTTTGGCTGGGTCTATATATCTATTGATGAATGAATTAAGAAGGTAGATGAGCTTAATTTAGTGAAAAAAAAACAAAAACTGGAGCTTTTGTTTTGTACTTGTAAGAAGTAATTAAATTTTGTATTTTTATGCCAGATATCACGTTATATCTTTTAATCAAACGTATGGCAAAGATAAGTGAAAAAACTGGAGCTTTTGTTTTGTACTTGTAAGAAGTAATTAAATTTTGTATTTTTATGCCAGACATCACGTTATAATTTTTAATCAATTTTTTATGTCAAACGTATGGCAAAAATAAACCCACTAGTACATTTTCAAGAGGCAAGCATTCATATTCTATATCACACATGATAGATTAAAAACTGAAAAAATCTCAGGTGGTCCTCAAAAATCTGAATAAAATAGTATTTTAAATAGCACAGGAATAGATAGAAAAAAAAAACGAACTAGGATATACATCCTATATTCATATGTGAGATAAATTGGTAAAATAACTTATCTTGTCTTTGTATTACAAAAAAGAAAAAAAAAAGGATTTTCTGCAAAACGACGTAGTTTTAAGATCCATCAAAATATGCACATATCATACACGTATACTTAATGGAAGGGTTATATTGCACGTTGAATGGAGTTGATAGGTTTGACTTGTATTTTTTCATTTGGAGGGTAAACTTGCAAAAAAAAAATCACTTGGAGGTTTTTTTTGCAGAAAACCCAAAAAAAAAAAAACTTATCTTGTCTTTATTGTACCAAAAATATATAAGTATTGTTAATTTGTTATACGACAAATTATTGAAGTGGAAGATCATAAACTTCGGAAAGCCGAAGACATCTTAACACATTGGGACAAAGGTCCGACATCAACGCCAAACTGAAGTTACTGAATCCCATTCTTGAAGTGGAAGATCATAAATGAAGAGGTGATAAAAGTCTTGTGCAAGTTGACTAAAACTCCTAATCTCTGCAACAACTTGCATGGTACATTTTTGTATCACGTGATATATTAAGATAGGCTACCCATTGAGATGTCACATCGTTAATTTTTCCAGAAAGTTTTGGTCACATAGTGTTGCTCTGGAAAATCACATCAACAAATTGAAAACATGTTATCTTATCATGCAACACATTGTAGGTATCCTAGTTCATCAAGCCCACTAAGTTCAGGCTGAGATTTTAGGACCCAAAACGAAATAGAAAATGACATGTTTTCTAAATAGTGATGTTATAATCTTTCCCATTGCAGTTCACATACTAAATCCTCCTAATAGTGCCAATAATAGGTCCAGTAATGTTGCCATTAACAAAAAAACTGTTCCATGAACGTGTTTCGTAGAGTTTCAATTTCTTTAAACGCAATTCCAGTTCACATTTTTTTAATCAAAGATATTTGTATCATTTGGCATGTGTACCTCCATCAGTCATGAATTCAATTTTTTTTGGGAAATAAATTATCATCACTTGGCTAGTCTGGGATTGAGATTCGGCCCAAGTGGTTTACATGGTGAATCGTAATAGATAATTGGTTAACCCTTTAACATTAGTCGGAAGGTATTCCAAACTCGGCTTAGGCAGTATGGTAGCCAATCCACTCTGTAGCACTAAGCGAGTTCTTCCTGAAGTCGATCGGATCAGCCGATAGGATTTATCAAATAAAAAAAGAAGATATTGGTATCATTGGACACTCATCGGAGTTATGCCCACCAACATATATGCTTTAGCCATACTAAGATCCAACGAACACCGTTGTCCTGGACTGGATGGATTATGTCAAAAGTATGTAATGTTCAAGACTTTAACATAAATTTCCAACCGAAGTATATAGTTGCCAGAATTTTAATTTCTTCGGTTTCAATCTAAAACAGAAACTAGAACTCTTGACCTTTCATTCTTGGTAATGATAACAAAAAATCAGATGTTTCTTGGTTTATATATAAAAGAGTACTATAAAAAATTTATCACAAAAGGTCCAACTATTCATTTGTCCGGAAACTCATTATGGTCTATCGAACCCGCTCAATCTGACTCTTGGGTTTGGAAAAGAATCCTGAAGCTCAGGCCTTTAGCTCTGCAATTCTGCAATAGAGTTGTGGGTAATGGCGCCACCACTAGTTTCTGGTTCGATGTTTGGACTCCCTTTGGCCAACTGATCAACCTAATAGGCATTGGTGGACCGCGAGCGCTTCGTGTAAGGAAAGAGGCAATGGTGGCGGATGCGGTATCTGGTTCAGCTTGGTCTTTACCACACCCTAGATCTCATCAGGAAGTGGATCTTCATTCTTACCTCACTACTATTACTCTCCCATTACCTGATGTTGATGATGTTTTTAAATGGAAAGCTGCTAATTACCCTTTGAAAGTGTTTAATTCTCAGGCTACTTGGGAGGTCTTGCGGCCAAGACAAGCAGCTCAACCTTGGCATGATATTGTTTGGTTCAAAGGGGCTGTTCCGAAGCACGCTATCTCGATGTGGATAGTGAACTATGATAGACTATCGACAAGAGCTCGACTGGTATCTTGGGGTCTATCGATACCAGTGTCTTGTCCCTTTTGCACAAACTTCCCGGAAACAAGGGATCACCTGTTCCTCTCCTGTCAGTACACCAATGATGTCTGGGCTCATGTCTTCACCAAATGCAACCCTCCTTCGCAGATGTTTGCTAACTGGGCGGAGCTACTATCCTGGATCAGAGCGCCACAATCAAGGAGGCGTTTTCTGCTCAGGATACTCGTCTCCCAAGCGGTTGTCTTTCACATTTGGAAACAGAGGAACAACCTGATCCATAACAACACTTCCCTGCCACCTACTAATGTATTCAGAGCCATTGACAGGGAGATGGGGAACATTATTTCTCTAGGAGGTCAAACAAGCTCTTCAATTCACTTATGGTTATGTGGTTGCGATAAATGTCTAAGTTATCCTGAACTTTGGATATCAATGACCCGTCTTGTTTTTTTTTTGTTTTTTGCCAAGATGTGTCAAACTTAAGATTTTGTTTGTGTAAAATCTTTCTTTCATTTGTATGATATTTACGATTTAGCAAAAAAAAAAAAAAACTATCAACACGTGAAAATAGCATGAATATGTTGGTCCTATTTGTTTTCATGTCGCAACAATCTGCAACTGCGACTTGCGATACAGTCGAACGTCATATATCACAAATCACAAGTTGCTATTTGTTTTGCTATCACAGGATTGATTGCACGATTAGATCATAAGTCGCATGTTATTGTTTGATTTGATTTACGCGACTTGTCACAAGTCATGATTTTAAATCCTAAAAAAGATTAGCAACTAAAAACCTATGATATGAAACGAATAACATTTGGTCACAGAATCTGTGGCATGCAAAAATGGCTGTTTAAACATCACATGGGAGGTCAAATAAGCAAAATCTGATCAAAATTCATAGAGCCATCACTTCTTTCCACCATCCCAAAGCTTATATGCATGCCTGATTTTGACAAATTTACCAACTAGAATCGGGTCCATATGAAATAAAAAGAATAAATTTAAATTTTGCATACAAATTAACCAAGTAGCACTTTTAATTTCCGAAATCAAATGTCTATAAATATATAAAAATTGCAAAGTAAACATATTATATATATATATATAAGCTTACAGAAAATAAATCCTACAAGACCTTTTTCTTTACATTAAAAAGGTTTCCAAGAATCATGAATCAATAAAGATAAAAGACTTTCCGAAACTTATACCTCAAACAACTCAAGCACTTGAACCGGTTATGTCAACATACTACTTCCAACAGCTGACTGTACCGGTTTGATCACAAAAACCACAGCTATTACTAGTAAACCGGTAAGAGATAAGAGTGAACCCAGTTTAGTTCTGGTATCATGACAGAAGCATCACAAGAACCATAGACAATACAAAGATCACCAAACGTTTCACTCCCTCATTGTAGAGACCTGCGAGATCAAAAGAAAATTAAAACACATTTCAGATTTGACTAACAAACCAATAAAGTTTTTAGTTTAGAGTATATTAAAGTCCCACATTGAGACTTTCTGGACAATATATAAAGACCATCTCCATTGTATTTTACTATTTATTCCTCTAGAATAGAATAATTCTATAATATAGGTGGAATTTACTCTAATGTATTCATTCTTCTAAAATAGCATTTCCCTATAATAGAGTAAAAAAATAGAGGAATGTTATTTCTTCCCTTAAATATAAAGAAAAATGTAGAAATTTCTATTTTAGAGGAAGATATTATGACAAAAATATACCAATCTTAACTCTTGAGCTATCTTTTGGTGAGAGCTAGGCCTATTACTAGTGTAACGTTAGACAGGAAAAACTTACTGGGTTGCGAGGAGGCAGCAGCAGGAAGAGCAGGGATTCTAACAGCTGCAAAAGAAAAGACAAAAGTGGATATAAGTTAAAGCACAAAAGAGATGTATATATCTAAAATCAAGAAGCTAGATACGATGATAACAACGCACTCTTTTTACAGGTAGAGGCTGAGGACTGAGATGAAGAAGGCCATGGGGCTGGAATGTTGTCATTCAGATCACAAGTGAAGCTAATTCCCGTGTCTTGATCGAATATCGCATCAGATGGTAAGCTTGGTAATAGACAACCAGATTCTTTAAACCAAAAATACAAAGAACAAAGTCTTAAGAGTTAATAAAAATGGTTTTAAGGTTTCTAACATGATGAATGTAAATGGGAAGTTTAATTCACACCTTGGTTTCCAACTGTTTGAATCCAACACCACAATGCATCATCAAGAACCAGAAAGATGAAGAAAACAGGTTAAAGATTTATATTGAAAAGGAAAATAGATGTTGAAAGTGTAAAGTAGAGAACCTTGAAGAGAGAAGTCTTTGAGACTTATATGACAAGCAGTGAAGACATTCTTAGTGATGTTTAGCTTCTGCAGCTTTGTCCCAAGAGAGGTTGCGCAGTCCAAAGCTTGCAAATTAGTTATAAGTGATTGCTTTTGCAGATGAGACACATAACTCTCCATTGCGCGGCAACAACTTGTTTGGTTACTCAACTCGTTGCTGCAGTTAGCACTGATGTGTCTCATGTGTGGAAACACAAGAGGACAAACTGAAACCAACACACACACACAAAAAACATGTTAACAAATCATAATTTAAAATGTTGAACCCTGATTTGGTTATACTTTTACCTCTATTGAGTTTGCAGTTTGCTAAACCTCTGAGAGTTTCCTTAGCCTGAGAAGGGTCAAGTTTAGTAGCGAGCCAACGGTGCACTATGTTCTTACAATCACTGATCCGAACCGAGTTATCCATCAAAGGCTCAGAGGCATTGAGAGTAATATTAGTAGCTGCGTCGAGTATGGCGTTTTGGCAAGCCTGTTCGCAACACTCCTTGACAGGATCAACTTTCTCACAAGCCAAAAGAAGCTTAGACGTATCCACCGCGCTTTCGAACTGATCCACGTCGGTCACAGGGCAGGAAGAAGCTGTGAGATTCGACGAGTGAAGGGAACATATACTCCCAAGCTTGCTAGAAGCGCCTTTGCCTACCAAGATCTGCTCTAAATCCGAGAGACAGTGCTTAGACTGTGTTCTGTTTAGTGCAAGCTGACCAGTTTCTTTGCTCGCTTTGCCGAGGATGATGGTGAGAGCAGCGTCTAGCTGAGGACAACACATGACATTGGCTAATAATGGAGCAAAGACGGTCCAGCAGTTGTGTGATGTTGTCTGAATCAAACTCTCGGAAGCAGTGAAATTAAGCGAGCAAAGCCCTGAAAGACACCAAAAAGAGTTAGTATCCAAAGGCAATCACAATGGAGAAACGTTAAGACAAGAAGAGACCAGAGAGCTTGGGGATGGTGGTGTTGATGTAAGGAGCCATAGGAGAAGGAGCAATGAAGGGAAGGAATGGTTGAGGAGACGTGTCTGGTGATATCTGAGGCAAGAACTCCTCAGATGAACCTATACCCAAACCAAACCATCACACAACAAGTTGAAGCATTACAGCATCTATAAACCTTAACATAAACACTCATGAAGCTCAACATTTCACCAGAATATTCGATTAATTTTCTACAGAAAGAGTGTAACTTTAGGATGACCCATCACAATAAACAAGCAGATTGTTCTAAATCAAGCCAAAAGAATCCAACTTTCAATCAAAAATTGTACCAATCAATTAAGGAAAGTGGTAAGTCATAAAACCCTTTGCTTATAAACCCTAATTAGAGAAGAGAATCAAGACTCACATAGAGATAGCAGAAACATGAATTGAAGAACCACGAAGAGACCTAGCTTGAACTCCGCCCTTCTCGTCATTTCTCTTCCTTCCTTTAACAGAGAGAGAGAGAGAGATTGTGGACTGTCTTTGGTCTCTTTCAAAGCGATGTTTTTTGTCACCACTACTGTCTGAGAAATCAGAAGGAAGAAGAAAGAGAGAAAGGCCGTTTCGGTGCGGGTTTGTAGTAAAAATCTTGGTAGAGAAGAAGATAGACACGAATAAAGAAGAAGTAAAACTCAGAAACAGCTGTCTTCGTCTTCGCAGAAAACAGAGAGAGACCCCACAAGGCAATGAACACAGACTGTTGTGTAATAAGAGAAGGGGAGCGCTTGAGAGCATTTATTACTCTCGCCATTAAAGTTCCCTTCCCACCTTTTTCTCTCTCTCTCTACCTCTAAATCTAATCTTTTTTACATAACCGGAATCAAACCGAAGTGTTAACCGAATTAGGAATTGGTAAACCGGATTTGATCATTAATTTATCATATACGTACTCCTACTCTGCTCTACTACTCGATTTTAATGTTCATTCGTACCGAGAAATTAAATAAACAAGGCCGCCCCGTTGGAGTAATTTATTAAACCTGTTGGTTAATACCGGTACAGACTGATTTCTCTGTGAGAACGCATTTATAACAATCGGGCCATCTTAGGCCATATTTATTTGTTTATTTGTTTCACTTTCAGAGAGTTTCGTCGTGCTGAAGAAATGGAACACCAATGACACGTGACTGTGCTTAAGGCGTAGGGTATGGGCACGTGATCGGAACCATGTTTACTGCTTGCTGCTTCCGGAAGCTAGAGCGAGGATTGATGGTAAAGTAGGCCTGCGGGATCTAGAACGCAATGATGGACGCGTAATGGGCTTATATGGCCCATAAAATGAGTTTTATATAATGTTAAGAGGTCTTTAATCTTTGACCATGGTTTTTTTTCTGACATCTTTGACCATGGTTTTTGTTGTTGTTCTTAAGGATTTGACAAAATAGTAAATTTTGATTTGTTTCCATTTGAACCAAAAAAATTGGATATATGTAACTCTTCGTAGCAAAACAAATACAAATATGCATTTTGCAATATCTGTGAGAAACGACACAAATCAAATATAGTAATATATTTAGGAACATATATTCATTTTGTTATATACATATAGTTTAAAAATTATACATATATATATATATGAAAAATTTCCTAGGATGGTCCTAAAAAGTTTTTTTTTCACAAAATAGTTTTATAAAGGTCAAAATGATCAAAATATTTCATTAAATATGTAAATAGACACTTATAACCATATGGTTAACTAATTTAGACTTATGGTTTAGGTCTGATGTCAGGGTTGGAGTGAGGTTTAAGAATTTTTTTAAATAAAAAATACAATAAATTTAAAATAAAATATTTTTAAATTGGTTCAAAAAATTCGGATTTCAAGATAAAATTGTGAAGAAAAAAATACGAAAAAAACCAAAAATAAGAAAAAGTTGGAATTCAAAAACGTATTATTCAAAATAATAATAATAATAATAATAAATTATTTTATGTATATTTATATATTTATAAAGTAAAAGTAAAAAGGTCTTTTACCTCTTTAATGAAAATTTATTTTGGTCTTTTTTTTTTCCTTGTGGACTATTTTGGTGAAATATCTATTTTAGGATCTTTTAAGAGAACTATCCAATATAAATTATATAACTATTATAATTTATGTAAGTTTTACAATATTTTAGTTACTAAATTTATAATTTTAGTTATTGAAAATTTTAAACTATATCTTTTTATTTTTAAAATAAAATATTATTATTTTATATTATTTTGAATTTTTTATTTATTTTTATTTTGTTTTATTTGTAAGGATAGAATCGGATATCTAGACACCGAATATATGGATACCTACAAATCGAATCCAATTGGATAACTGATAATTCCGACAAAATGGATAGGATCACGAGTACCTCCAAAAATGCGGATATTTAATTATTGTCCACCCTTAGTTTTTCATGGATATAAGAGCATTGGCTTAGCATTGCTAAGAAATCTATTGAATTTATCAAGCTAATTTAAATATTAAAATAAGATTAACCATTAAAATTTAACAAATGCTAAATGAATCTCTTAAGAAATAGTGAAAAATTTCAAATAAGAGAGTCTCATACTTTTTTATATTTTTATTTATTGTTTATTTTTTTGTGTAAAAAGATTTCTATCAATAATGACAATCTAAAGGAGTTCATTAATCTAAATTTGGTTAGAAGACCTTTTTCATATTTTTCTTCTTCTTTTTGTTAGGAGAATTTGTATGCAGAGCATCTTGTGACAGCAAAACAGTGGGAGCCCTAAATCAGTTTGAAAGCATACAAATATATTCGAGATTCTCTTGGTCTTGTCTTCTAACACTAATGGTTGGAGTTAATATATAAATTTTCAGAAAACAAACATAAAACAATAATAATAAGAATAATAATGTATCACTATTCCAAGGAAAACAAATAATTTAGTGTACTATTTCATTTGTCTTTTAGAATGATTTGATTTTATTATGGCAGGTGAGATTCTGATTCTTTTTTTTTTTTGTGTGTAAAGATTCTGATTCTTTCCGGCATACATAGACATGTATGGTTGTGCCTGAGCTAAGATCTTGTCATCCTTTCTTTCGTTTAATAAATTTTAATTTTTAACAGCCATATTTTTTTTCACATTCCATCTCATGAGCTGTTTCAACAAAACTAATACAATGTATATACAAAAACTAGATTGTGAAGATGTTTCTAAAAGTTGAGTAAGTTTATAAGTTAATAAGTTTGTTCAGCTTTTATTAGTTTTTGTATTCAGTTTGGTTTAACTTTAGTTGGACTTGGATTTAGTCAGCTGTCTCTCTTGTTTTTAGTAGAAAGAAGCTTAGAAGTAGAAAGCGATTTTCTTAGTGAGTACCGGAAACCTGAATTTGATCCCATCACAAACTATTGCTCTCAACCATGAACTAACTCGCACAAATCAAACATAAACTTAGTATTTTTCTCTCAGAGAATCGACTTCTCCAACTATAATATCTAAAAAAAATTTCATAATACTATGGCTTGTGGTTTTGATGGATCGTTAGTCTAAAACTCTCATGCCAGGTTTAAACTTTATTTAATCTCACGATCGAAATGTGGTCAATATAATACGGAAGAATCAAATTGTTGAGAATACCGATCAGTTTCATGTCAGTCAAACTCTGTTGGATGGCTTCTATTTTTATTCTCAAAGATGTCTTTTTATTAACTTAGTGGAGTACTCTTTACTAGAAAATTATTTATCTTGTAATCACAAAGGTTGTTTGTTTGTTTTATGGTTGGCTATTGATCGATGGAATCTACAGATCCAATCTTGGCTGGCCTTACGGCTTTGCACATGGCCAATCATTTTTCTTTTCTTTTTACATTTCCTTAAAATGACTATTCTGAATGTTATTTGTATTGTATGTCAGTTTAAAATGAAAAATTTGTTATAAAATGAAAAGTAGTATGAGATAATTTAAAATTTATTACTACAAATAATAAATAAAATCGTTATAAAATTTGTGTTTGTATTTTGTAAGTTGGTACTCAAGCCTTGCTCTCATCCCAAATATATGTGACCTCCCATGCTTTCTCGATCATTATGGCATCCGGTTCATGGTAGCTTCGCTTCTTGGTGATTATGCGTTAGTCCTAGAAGTTCTTAATATTCTAGTTCGTCCTTGCTTTTAAGTTTATGTACTATGTTTTGTTATTGGTTTTGTTACTTGGGGGAAATCTTTGCCTCGCCGGTTTATGGCTCTGGAAAGAGTGTTCTTTACCAGTTTTTGGTTTTATTTGTAAAAACTGCAGTTCATCCGTTCAAATATAATCGACAGATGACAAAAAAAAAATATTTGTAAGTTGCAAGTTGTAGCTACTGTTTACTAAACCTGTCTGATACTCTGTCGTTCACTCTCAGCCGTTCAAGATGACCACAGTGGACCATAGGTTTACGTCGCATAATATTACAAGTGGACTCTTGCTTTTGTTTATTAAGTTACCTCCATTATTTAAGAGAAAAATATTTAAACTTAACACGACCTCATAAAGAAGAATATCTCAACAAATATAATGAAAATAACAATAAATTATAGAGTGAATCTATGAAAAAAGAACAATATTTTAAAAGAGCTCACCTGAGTGAACATTAAACTAAAATTCTTGATAAATATATATAATCATGTTTTGCGCAAAATTAAAATCCAGAGCTAGAATTTAATTTTGTTACATTATATTTGTAATTATGAAAATTATCCAATATAAACTTTCTTGGGTCTTAACATTTTTCACCAGACAAAAAAACTTTCTCATACTAATATTTATCTTTGATGGACTATCAGACAGTCATCCATTCAAATCCATTTAATAGTTTTTTTTTTGAAATACTCATTTAATATTTAATCTATTTATTTAGATCAGAAACAAAGAAAGAAGAGAAAAATACCAAAATAGCACTAAATCAAGTTTTTGTTCCCAAACTAGCACTCAAGACCAAAAGTCACAAAAATAGCACTCAAGGGATGGGGTTTAAGGTTTAGAATTTAGGGTTTAGGGTTTAGAGTTTAGGTTTTAGGGTTTAGAGTTGAGAAGTGAGGTTTTGGGGATAAGATTTCAAATTTGAAAAATAAAAAAATTTAAATTTTTCAAAAGATAAAATGTTATTTTGGTCATTTTAGTTTTTGAGTGCTATTTTTGTGATATAAACTTAGAAATGTGCTATTTTGGAGATTTGCCCAAGAAAGAAAGTTATTTTTTTTTTCTCTGTTGACAACAAGAAAGAAAGTTACTTGTTAATCACTTAATCCTAGTCGAAGTTTCTTTTAACCAAAAGTGTGGCAAGTTGCTAACATTATTGTCTTCTTGAAAGTTCGACCTGTAACACGCGCCGTTGAAGAGTGCATCACGAGACTTACCTTAGTTTCTTACAGCGAATTCAGCTTATGTGCGAGGGCAACTAGGACTGGACACGAATACTTGTTATTTGCCTTATACCTGCTATTTGATCTGTATTCGCTTTGTTTTTGCAAGTATTCATCATTGTCAAGTCAAGTATTAAGTCGTTGAGTTTTGCTATTTGCAAGTACAAGGCAAATAATAAGTATCACAAAAAAAGTTATGACTCACTTTGATATTACTCGTTACTTGTTTTATGACTGAAAAAATGATAATTAAACCATAAAAACAAAAGTCATAAACAAATAATTCTTTGTTGTAAGAAGTAAACAATACTTTTTTTTATCGAATTCCATCTTTATTTTTATATTAGCTGCAAATATTTTATTTAAAATAACTCTCGTGTTTTTACTAAATCGAGTAAATAAAATAAACTTTCATAAACTTTTCTCGTAATCTATCCAAGTAATTTTTAGAAACTTAAAAATATATCTAAGTAATTAATAAATACTTGTAAGTAGCAAGTAATCGAACAAGGTAAGTAATTTGCAAGTAACATATTTTTGGACAAGTACTCAAAACAATAAATACTCAAAATAACAAGTACTCGTTTTCGACAAGTCAAGTATAAATCTAAAATTTTATTATTCGTTTAAAGTAAGCCAAGTATCACAGGTATACTTAAAAAGTGCAATGGTAGGACGACTGGATCTTTATAATATCCACATAAGTAGACAATAAAATATTAAAAATTTCAGTTTCTATCGTGTTCCAAAAGGTCCTCCTCCTCCACCTTCGTATCAAAGTGACTTAAAGATTCTTTTAGATTTGACCAAAATACAAAAACAGATGGTGGAAACTTAAATTCCTTTTTCATAAGATGACCGAATATTAAAGAATTATATTGGACGAAAAGGACATTTATTGAACACAATATTTTTCCCACGCAATTTCTTATAGTAAATTATTGTAAAACTAAATTTATTCCAACTTTCATCATTCGTTGATCTTAAATGAAAATGCTATAAAAATATCGTAGTAGAAAACATTATGTAGTTGGAAGAAACCCTTTAGTATAGTTAAAACATAATTTCTAGTAATTTAATCTGTAGTGAGTTGGCTTTTCTCTCATTCTTTCTAGGTTTAGCTTAATTGCTCAAAAACCTACAGCTAAAGTGTAAACTAAAAATCGTTTTATTCCATTTTAAATTGTAAACTGTACGACCTAAAAAGCCAGATTTGTATTGGTTTCATGCATTTTCAGGAGAATGTCTTTTAGCCAAAAAAAGAAGTAAGACTATTATTACCAGGACATTCTAACGAAATTATAGCAACCGAATAAGAATAGTAAAAATAATGAAATGAATTTGAAATACAATAGTGATATCAAAAATAAAGAATAAAAAGAATCAACGAAGATGTTAATAAATCTTGGGATTTTTTTTTTATGCCAAAAAAATAATAACTGTCTCATTAGACTAATCTTTTATATTTTATGTTCCATTAGGCTAATTATCTTCAAAATAAAAATAATGCCCTTAATTTCAGTTACAAATTCGAAATTACAATTAACAAAACGATTGTTAAATATTAAATATAATAAATAACTAAAGTAATTAAAATAAAAAAATTAAAAATCCTCAAATAAAAGAAACTCTATCTCCAATTTTTTATTTTTTTTTCTTCTGAAAATCTGTTTTTTCATATATGGAAACTAAATATTTCTAAATACTTTTTTTCCATATTTTTCGGAAATGATTATTCTTACTCGAATACAAGAAATCAGTAGTATTCGGTTTTTACAGGTTTTTAAAATTATAGTCATGTGTAGATTTTGATTTCTACATGTTTTATTTACACTAAATCTGTAGAACTCAGTTTCTACAAGTTTTTAGATTTATAATAATGTGTAGATTTCGATTTCTGCAGGTTTTAGATTTATAGTAATCTGTAGATTCTGATATCTACAAATTTTAGAGTGATATGTTAAGCGCGAAATGTGTATTCTAAATATGTTTAAAGTACTATTATTTACATAGATCAGGTATTCTAAACATAGAAGATTCAATGAAAAAAATGGATTTTATTTTCTACTTCATAGAATGTCAATTCTAACAAAATCTGAAATTATGATTTAAATATTTTTAGAACTGAAAAAAAAATACCACTTAATTCATATAGGTATTTCATCAGATCAGTAGTAACTATTTTTCAACTTTTTGTTTGTTTGTAAAACTTTTTTTTAATTTATTATCAAAAATATTAAAGAGCATCATAAACAAAATGGTACAAAATAGAAATTAGTTTAATGGGACATAGTTACTATTTTTTTGGTCCAAGAAACAATTTTTCCATTAATCTTTCCGTTCTGTATTATATACCGTATGCTACTGCATGTGGCTATTAGATTACGCAAGATAATACATTTTCTGGAAAATAAAACAAAAGACGAACCAATGGATTTGAAAAAACTTTGTTCTAAGCTAACGAAAATTGTAGGGCTATTAGTAAGAAACAGAAAATATAGAAGCCATATTGCACAATTTTATTATTTATTGTCACATTCTTTTGTACTTTCTCCTCGCAAATGCTATATATATACTCCTCCATTTCACTCGGTCTGAAACTTATAGCAAAATCTCTAACATTTAACTCCATAATAATAATTGTATAATTATTATAACTAACCAAATTTAATTAAGCGACAAGAGGCTAGCCTGTGGCTGAGTTGCATGGCAAGAGGTCGAAATCCGACGACGATGAACCGTAGCGATCGATACCTTGGAAGCTACAGTTACGGTGACAGTCACGGAACCTCACTCACCGACGAATTAGAGCTCGCCGAGGAAGACATCTGGTCACCGGCCGTCATTCACGACACCGAGACAGAAGATTCATACGGCGGGTGGAACTCAAGTGCTAACTCTGTGAAAAGTGGGCGCGTGGGAGGACTCTCGCTGACTTTCAAGAGCTCTTCAAACGCACCGTCGTCATCTCCGATGCTCGTGCAGCAGATCCACGGCGGAGTAGGCGAAGGAGGAGAAATCATGCGGAACTTGGCGTCCTCAGCGCCGGTTAATGTGCCGGATTGGAGTAAGATATATCGAGTCAACTTGGTTGAGTCAACACACGAGCTTGACGGTGACGACGAGGAGGAACCGGGGATGATGCCGCCGCACGAGTACCTTGCTAAGAGCCAAGCACGGCGGAGCAGGAAAATGGGAGGCGGTGGGGCGTCGATGTTTGAGGGTGTAGGAAGGACACTCAAAGGCAGGGAACTAAGGCGGGTTCGTGATGCAATTTGGAGCCAAACAGGGTTCTACGGCTAAGAATGTTTATAACAAATAACAAGATTCTAGATTTCAGTTAAAATATTTGTTTTGGCAGAATAGAAGTAATTTTGTAATTTTCTAAGTTTTTTTTTGCGTTCAACGAGCCTACAAATTCAAGTTCCTCTTTATGATGTTGCCTAAAATTCAAAAATCATTTTGTCTTATGTTAATTAGTTTAAGGCCCTCTTCGTTTGCTCTGTGATCCATCTGGGTGAAGATGCAAATTGATGTTCGTTTTGTGCATTATAATGCTCCATCCAGATGGATCATCCAGCTGAATTTTTAAAAACTTATCTCAAATTCTCATCCAAATGAAAATGAGTCTTGATGGTGCATCTGGATGCAGATGCATCTAGTTCAGTTCAAAATGATAAATGACAAAAATGACTTTTTAAAATCAAAATATAATTTTCAAACCGTAAATTCTATTTTTTTGCATATACATTTTTCTTCTATAACCAAAAAATACATTTTCTCGCAAAAACTGAAAAAACACACTTTCCCGCCAAAACCGCAAGATGCGTTTTCCGCAAAAAAAAACATAAACCCACACATTTTCATAAAAACACATTTTTTGGCTAAACCAGTATTTTTCGACCAAAACCGAAAACGTATTTTCCCTTCAAAAAAAAAAACGCATTTTACCGCCAAAAGCCAAAAAACGCATATACCCGCCAGAACTCCAAAAAGCATTTTCCCGCCAAAACCGGAAAAATGCATTTTCTCGCCAAAACCGGACAACAGAATTTCCCGCCAAAACCGGAAAACACACATTTTCCCGCCAAAACTGAAAACACACAATTGTACCGCCAAAACCAGGAAAACGGATTTTCCCGCCAAAACCGAAAAACGCATTTTCCCGCCAAAACTAGAAAAACGCATTTTCCCACCTAAACCGAAAAACGCATTTTTCCGTCAAAACCGGAAAACGCATTTTCTCACCAAAACCGGAAAACCGCATTTTCCCGCCATAACCGGAAAAACGAATTTTTCTGCCAAAACCGGAAAACGCTTTTTCCCGCTAAAACCGAAAAAACGCATTTTCCTGCCAAAACTGGAAAACGCTTTTTCCCGCTAAAACCGGAAAAATGCATTTTCGTGCCAAAACCGGAAAAACGAATTTTCCTGCCAAAACCGGAAAAACGCATTTTCCCGCCAAAACCGGAAAATATATTTTCCTGCCAAAACCGCAAAAAAATGTTTTTCCCGCCAAAACCGGAAAACGCATTGTCCCGCCAAAACCGGAAAATGTATTTTCCCGCCAAAACCGCAAAAAATGTTTTTCCCGCCAAAACCGCGAAAAAACCTTTCCCGCCAAAACTTCAAAACACACTTTTTCCGTCCAAACCGCAATAACGTATTTTTCCGCCAAACCCATAAAACATATTTTTCCGCCAAAGCCATAAAAATGCACTCTTTTCGAAAAACACATATTTCCTCAAAAACCGCAAAAAAAAATTTCGACCAAAACCGTAAAAATGCTATTTTCCCCCCGAAACGAAAAAATTATATTTCAATTGGATGCAGATGAAAATTAAAAAATGAAAAGCAAACGAACATAGTTGCATTCAGATGATTCATCTGAAATATGGACGAAATGAAGAAACGAACAACATCCAGATGGAGCATCTGGATAAGACATCTAGATGGACCATCTGGATGCATCTTCCAGATGTACAAACGAACAGGGCCTAACTAGCTCTCTGAGTTATAGATTATACGTTGGCCTAAACTCTAATCTTATTATTTTTGGCCTAAAATTTGGCTTTTAGTTTTTTTCATACGCATTTAAAAAAATTAAGATAATATCTGATATAATATTTAACTAGTACGCTATCATTTTTGATTAATACTCATACTAGCTTTTGATCCGTGCACTCGCGCGGATGTATGTTTGATGTAATTATATGTTTTTTTAGTTTTTAAAACATTCATGTAATTGTTTCGTATGTTATTATGTTCTGACATTGGTGTACCTTGTTTATTCGGTTTAGTGTACATTTATAAACTATGAAGTTTTATTTTTCTTATATTGTATTTTTCTTTTCTTTTGCTTGGTAAACTAAACATAAATTGTATAATATTAGAGCATGTAGTTTATGTTTAATAGTATTATTAAATAAGATAACATATAATTAAAAATAAAATATAGCGTTAAAAAGAAAAATAAATTATTTGTAGTACTTTTTTTAACAAATTGGAAAAGAAAATTATTTCTTTTGTTTATATAGCGTTTAAAAAATCGATAGAAACTATAAAACCAATAAAATATGTAAAAATATATATATATGTAGTAATTATATTAATTTAGCCTTATTATATGAATTGATTGGGCCCTTTTGGTTATGATATTAAAATAAGTATAATTTGTAACCCAAATATTAGTAGACCTGAAACAGAAATCAAAGCCCATATAATTTTTTTTCGCGGAAAAAACAAAAAAATAACTGGCTTTTGATATCCTTTTACTTTCTCCTTTCACATGGGTATCTCCTACCGATCTAATCGTTTGCCATGTCTGTTTTTCTCGCGATATATTCTTAAACACCTCTGATTTTTTTCACTAAAAAGATTACAGAAGATAGATCTACTGATTACTGTGAAGATCATGGCATGTGAAGGTTTCTCCTAATCTACTGAAAATAGTACATGTGTGTCCTTTTGCAACAGGCCTAGATTTTGTTTACCTACCAAAAAAGAACCAAGGTAATATTAGTTTAGTAACATATTAAAACAAAACAAAAGTTTAGAAAATTTATTTACCCATTGGTCTGCTAAAACCATCTCAAAAGTATCTCCAAAAGAGGTATTCTGCCTCCAGGAATGCAAACACTTAACTTGAACTCGCCAGTTATTCTTGAAAGGCCTGAGTTTTGTGAGAAGATGAAAGTAATTGCCGACATTTTTGGTGAATATTCATAGAATGGTATGGTGTTGAAGCTATTAGGGAAGATGTATATATAGCTTGTTAGGAAAGGGTTGAAACAATCGCATTTTAATAGCTACAATTTTGTTAGTTGTGAATTTTTAGTATTAAATAGCGAATATACTATACAATTTTATTCCTTAAATGATCTGTTTGTTAGTTGCTTATCGAATAAATGTTTATAAATTGTGGATTTCTTACGTGATCTGGAAGAATATGAACAAATAAGGATGTTGTGTTTGTTGATTGTTATCGAATTGTTAGAGGATTGTTTAAATATATGAATATATAATGGAAGGTAATTATTTTTGAGGTTAATAAAAAAAATTTTACGTGATTTTCAAGATTAGGAATAAAAAAGAATTATTTGGTAGTTTATTAATATCGTATTTGCTTAAATATATGAATAGATATCGTGAGGTTTTTTTGGAAAATAATAAATGAGTAGTTTTGATTTTGAATTATTAGATTTAATTTCTTAAAATCAATTGTGTAAGTTAGTATCGAATTAGAATCACTTGATTTATAGTAATATTGATATAAACTATGATCTTATTATATGACATATATATGTATCTATCTAATGTATTGATTCTGATTCTTGAGACGAAAACCATATAGAGAACCAACAACTGATGCGATGAACTAAGATAACATCACAATTTGATTCGATGGTTTGACAATGATATATAAAGATATGTAGGAAACCAGCAATTGTATTTTGATTGGTTTGTAATTGATCCATAAGTAGTAAGACAAAAACGTACGTGTTTTAGCAAATGTATAGAAATAAATGTAAGGAAGTGGTTGCCTGTGGCTAAGTAATAGTTTATTAAATTTACGATACAATAATTAACCATTCGTGAAACTCAGTTTATTAAATAATCAAAATTCTGAGTTTTAATGCCAGTGGCATATATTAGTAAATATTGCAGAAAACTTTGGGCTAAGTACTATTTGTACTTTACTTTTAATAGTTTAGATACTTTATCTTTCTAATTAATAAAAAATATTTAAAAAGTTGAAATTGAAATTTTATAAAATATTTTTTCTGGAAGTGACCAAAAATATAACAATAAATTTTCTGGAAATAGAAAAATCACTTCACTTGAGATTTTTAAATAGTATATGTATTCAAATATTCTTGACCTTGTCAAAGTTCATAAACTTTGAGTTTAATTTTTTTATATTTAGTTATTAATATATCTAACAAAAATTGTTTATATGTTCTAAAAGTTTTTGATCTGTGTAAAATGAAATGTAATTTTATAAAATATAAGAAGTATTTTCATTAAAATATCACTCTGTTCATAAATGACATTTCCCTCCATAAAAACATGATTGTTTTATAAAGTAAATACACTTTTTTTTTCATGATCGTATTGATTGAATGAAGATTTCTAACAATTATGTTTCTCACATGTTAAAAAAGTTTTTCTCACATTGTGCATATTTGACTAAATATAAGAACATTTCTCCATCCGCAAATATAATAATTTTAAAATTTAATATTATTTTATCTTTAAATGTAAATATAGTTTATATTTTGATATTTTTATTTTTATTTTAACTTTAGCAATTTAAATTATTTGTAATTTATTTAAATTTTTAATAAAATTAAAATTACATGTTCTAAGATAACAATTCTATTTAGCTTATATATAACAAGTATTTATTTTAAATATGTCATATTTGAATACATAAATACTAATAAATTTTGATTTTTGATTTTTTAAGTTAAAATATGTACATTCGTTTATTTACACCTATTAATAAATTTAATCTTGTTGATTTAATTAGTATTTGTCCTTGTTCGGAAACTCGCTACGCGTAACGCGTGCAGCTGACCCGGGCCTAGCGATTTATTGAAAAATCGGAAAAAAATCGGGGAGTACTCGGGGCCTAGTTTTTAATAATTTAATATTAATAATATTTATATTTGTGATATATCAAATTAATATGGATCAAATTAATTAAAATAAATTTATGATCGGTTATATAAAATTTCAAATGTCAAGTATCAGAGAAAGTAATTTGGTCTAGTGGTTTAGATATCATGTTCTCGTGCAGCATTACGTCCCCACCCAGGTTCGAGGCTCCATTTTACCCAATATATCGACGTTTTTGTATTAGGTTTAATGAGTATCAAATTACGTTTCTGTCCTCATCTCCTTCCTCTTTCTTCTGCAAATCTAAGCAGCCGCCTCTGATTTTTTTTTTTTTCACCATTTTTGTCGATTTATCTTGTTTTCTTGTAGATTACAGATAGATTTGATCGTTTTATAACCCAAAATCAAGTTTTAGAATCTTATAGTTATAAAAACTGGATAAACTGGAGATTTTCAATTTTTAAACCTCATAACCGCACAAAAACATACGCTATAACACGGCCGAGTTTCTTAAACCACGGTCCACGCGGTCAATACGCGGCTGGCCGCATAATGTCACCGCACCGGTGCAATTCGCCACGGTGAGGGTCCGTGGAGCGTTTTTCCGGACGATTAAGCGGCAGTTCGCCCGCGTTTTTGAACAAGGGTATTTGTTAAGACACACTTGTAATTAATTTTATAAAAATAATGATATATAAGTTGATATTTTTAATACTTCAAATTACATAATTAGCTTATTTTTATTAATGTGATATACATTTTTTACCTTGATAGTTATATAGCAGTTGTTAGTCATTTCTATATTTTAAAAATCTTATCAAAAATATGAATGTTTATAAATAAAATTATCCATGTTAGAGTTATGATATTTATTTTAATTAGGCATGGACGTTCTAGTATCCATTCGGGTTCGGTTTGGACATTTCAGATTTTCAGGCATTTTGTATTGGGATTTAGAATATGTTGGGGTGTTTTTCATTCTAGATCGTGTTCAGATATTTTTAGTTCAGGTTTAGTCATTTAGGATCTTGTTCGAATATTTAGATTTTAAAATAAAATTCTTCACTACTCAAGTTTCTTGTACTTAAAAGCTACACATTAACTTTATTTTCTAATTTTTATTAGGTTGGACGATTAATAGATTTGGAGATAAAATTTTGAAAATATAAAAAATACTAATATGTTTGTTGTTTTGTGATTTTTGATGCAACTTTTGTTAATGCATGAAACAAAAAGCTTGACATGCATTTAAGTGAGTAGCAAATTACTTTGTCTTCACATTATATGTATACTATCTGATATTGAACCATATGCAACATCAATATAAATATTTTGAATAAAACGAGAAAATACTAAACTAGAAATATAGAGTTAAGCATATGTCCGATTATCTTCGGATATTCATAATGGTTCGAATATTACTTGTTCGGGTTCAGATATCCAATATCTCTTAACTCAATACCTTTTGGATATTTTGTTACTTTGGTTCGACTTTCAGTTCAAATTTTTTGGGGCTGATTCAGAGTGGATATCAGATAAAATGCTAATCTGAAATTTAATGATATATATGAGATATTAGTTATTACAATATTTCAAAAATCATACGAAAATATGAATCTTTTTATATGACATTGTAATTATTGCAATTAGGTTGTTACATTGTCACATTTTTAAAAGTCGAATCGTTTTTTGGTGAGAATGAGTAAAAGAATAACACATAATCACAATTTAAAAGATAACTTACAGCTACAAATTTGACACTGATATTAAAATCTATAAAATTTATCGTTTAGAAGAATCTACTGATGATGTTAAAAATGATTTTTGGCTGATGTCAAATAACTATTCCCTCAATTTCATATTAAATATCGTTGTAAAATAAAATTTTAGTTACAAAATAAGTGTTATTTAGAACTTTAATGCAAATTTTATTAATTTTATATGTTATATATCTTTTTATATTGTTCACTTTATTTTTAATTGATTGAAATATGGTTAGACCTTTAATTGGTAACAATTTAACTGAAAAAATAATAATGAATTGGTATTCAATTGATAAAATGAATAAACAAAAACATATGAATTAATATTCAATTTGTTCCTCATGGAAAATGGAGAAAGAATTTTTTCTTCATAATTTTTTCATTCATAAGAAAATGAAAGGAATAGAGTGGGGATCCATCATCCATGTGTCTGTAGTTTGAAAGAAAATTCAACAAGAATAACATAAAATTTGAGAAATAAGAATTTCACCATTTGTTTTCCAAAGTGTTGTCACCAATTAAAATTTATGTGTATAGTTAATGATATTCTATTTAAAAATACACAAAACTAAATACTTTTTAATGTATGTGCACAAATCCAAAATAACATTTACAATATGAAACGGAGGAAGTATAATTTTAAGATTGATAGAAAAAATAAGATAGGAATATGAAAATATTACACTCATAGATATATAAGATTTTGATTTGTTTTTTTTGTTAGTAACACGTAATTAGATCATTTATTTATTATTTTTACTTTAACTTAAAAAAAATAAAGCAATTGTATTGGTTTGTACTATTTTGGAAAAAAAAATTCTTTTTCTAATTTATATAAAATATAAAATAATATTCTCTAAATAACAATTTTTTTTTGTCATCATTCTCTAAATAACAATAAAAATGAAAAAAATATATAAAAAAATTGGCGACTTGATCACTACACAATGTATACGGGTTTTGACTTTGACCAAATGTATACCTTTACGGTTGATTAAGAGAAATTCAATAATAACGGTGAAAGCCAGAAGCTGTAATAAGGTTGATCTTATCAAATGCATGTTTAGAAAATCTATCAACATACTATTTGAGATAATTGCAATATAAAAACTTAGTAGCTATTCCAATATCTTAACTTTCCCACAAGTGTTTTTTTTTTTTTTTTTTTTTTTTTTTTTAACGGCAAACGGCTATTCTATTACTCAAGCTTGAGGTGGTCTAGGTAACCAGACCGGAATAGAACAACCAATAAAAAGTAGCACCCTACGGAAAGTCCTAGCTGTCTTAGCTAAAAAATCAGGAAACTGGTTGCGCGCTCGTGGCACATGAATGATCTTGAAGTCCGGAAAACAAATCTGCAGCTAATTTTAAATAGCTAATTTAAAATATTTAAATAGTCCCACAAGTGTTTAAATAGCTAATTTGTTATATTTTTATTATTTATTCTTTCCTATAAGTAAGGCAAGAATATATTTTTGCCCAAAATAGTACAAAACACACTAATTTTATTTAAATTAAAAATAATTGATAAATAACCTAATTACGTGTTACAAAAAAAGCAAACGTTATCTATGGACATGGTCTTTTTTTTAACACTTTTTTTTTGGAAACACAACATAGTCTTTTCTTATTCCTATCTTATTTCTTCTATCAACCAATTTCATTTTAGATTTTCATTGCAGCTATTTGACTATTTGTGTTCTATTCCTATTTACCTTTTCAAAACTATATATATGTTAATAAGGAAAACTGTACATATCACAATTTAGTGATGATACATAATCAAAGTTGAAAAATTCACTTCTCAAAAAATGTCTAGGTATTTGTTAAAAATATGTTATAACATGATGTTGATGATGTTTTTTGTAATTATATTATCAGTTTAGTTATTTATTAATGTGATATATAATTTACTTTAGTGGTGATATATTAATTATTAGTCATTTCCATATTTCAATAATCTTGCAATATATATATATATATATATATATATATTTTTTTTTTAAAGAAAATCGTACATGTAGCGGTTATGTTATAATTTACTAAATGATAGATATATGAATTATAGTAATATTTTTGATAAATCTTGCAAAAAAATAAAATTTTCGTAAAAAAATGCTTTTACATGTTATAATTAGGTTAATGTCATATTATATTTTTTAAACTATAACATTATTTCTAGTTGAAATGAATTTGTGATGACACATAATTAAATTTGAAAATCACTTTTAATTTTTCTTAATCTTAATTTTTAATTAATCTTAAATTTTGTATTAAGAAGCATATATATATATATATATATATATATATATATATATATATATATATATAAATGTTAATAACTTTATAAGGTTTGAGTAGGACTAGACAATCAATATATTGGAAATCTTCCAAGTATCCTACTATACCAAAAAGGGCCTGTAAACTCAATAGCCACTAAATTAAAATGAATATTGAAATATTCCAATTAAAAAATAAGTAAAAAGATTCTTGAATTTTTGTTAGGTAATAGGAATTTTTTTCTGTGTCCAAATATTTGTAACTTCCCCACACATACACAAACCCACTCAACATTGCTTTTGACCTTCTTTTTTTCTTTTTCTTTTTTTGAACCACCATTACTTTTGACTTATTGAGTTACATCACATGTATTTGCAATGTATATAAAGTGGATATTTATGCTTTACACATATTTTATATAGTGTGTATAACTGTAGGTTGATGCCCCCAAACCACATCATACAGTCACTTCTACAGAGCAGATTCGTTAAATTGTTATCATAAGTTCCGGGTGTTGATCATTTTATATTTATAACTGATTTTGAAAAGAAGAAAAATAATTGATTATGATCTTTCTTTAAACAGTAATCCATTCGTAATCTTTACAGGTTGGAGACTACACACATACATAATAATAGTTCTTTTCAAATTTATTCGAACTCGATACTAAAAACTCAGTTCTTCACTAAACATTATTCTCTCAATCGAAATGAATCACACTTATCGTATATCAACACATAAGCGTGAAAGAGACCAAACGATTTTCAATTACTAGCGTTTTGATGTATCTTTGTAAAAGAGGTTGATCTTGATCCCTAACTCGATTCTTGTTTGGGAAAGTCCTCACGAAATCTCAACATAGCCACATATAGACTTCGACATAAAACTCCCCAATGTTATCTCATTTTACCATAAAAAGAAAAGTATATACATGAAAAAAATGGAGTAATAGGTAACCAAATAAAAAGATGGAGTAATGGGTATAGTAGTGATTCAGAAAAAGAGAGCGTGACATAAGTTCGGAGAATGTTGCGTCAAAGCATATACTAGAGGCAAATTTGTCAAAAACGATTTGGGTCTCTTTGGTCCCTTTGTGCCTTTACTTTTTTTCAAGAAGAGAGTCTCTTTGAAAATGAATTGTGAAAGTTGTTTTCATATGTGTCTTGTGGTCTCTTTACATCTTTCAATAGGCTTATCCCGAGCTCTATTCACTGTTTCTTTCAATAGTTTTAATAAATGAAAATTTAAAATTTCGTTCTGCCGACATGTTTCTATTCAACATATAATAAATAGAAGAAAAACTGATCTGAGATTACTGAAAGTTCGAAAAATGCTTTAGAGGTAACTCTTACAGAAATAATGGATCACAACTAGGTTTATTAGAATTGGCGACTATTACATTAGATGCTAGGTTAACAAATGATATTGTGGGTTGTTTTATTCAGATATTTCAGTGTTTGATATGTTTCTTCATCACTACAAATGTTCAGAACTCATTGACTTGATGCTTTACATGTATTGATTCTCGAACTACAAATTAGTTTACTTTCCAATTTTTAATGGCTTGAACAACCAGAGCATATCTATTTATTTATTTTTATTTATTTTATACCTATTTATTTTTATATCTATTTATTTACCTGCTTAATCTGCTTCCTGTAGGAAAAAGATATTCTAAAAATACATATCAAACTATACTTCTGAATTCAAAAATATGAAATACTATTTGCTAAAATATCTTTAAAAACGAGCCAATGGCAGTATTGGTTGCTTTGGTAGTTGGTAGAGAAGGTGTAAGACATTGCCATTCTCTCCTTTTCCTTGAATTAAACCAGTATTGGTTACTTTGGTTAGTTTCGGTTTAGGCAGATGTTCATGGGAATGTCACTGTTGATTGCATTAAATTTATCTTGGCTACAATGAACCGGTACAAATTCAAAAGAGGAGAGAATTTGTTCAAGGCTTTTTCAACACTTTGATAAAGATAGTAGTGCAGGTTCCAAACCGATCTATACCTAAATATAAACTGGAGTTAAACCGGATCAAGAACCAATTAACGTTTTTTTGTAGGTTTCCTCTAAACGTAGCAGCCGAGCCGATTCGTTCTCTTCTGCTCTGTTTAGGTTATCGGCATTTCGTTCTCATGCTTTCTCTGATTCTCCACGGAAGAAACTCTCTGGAGCTGCAGAGATGTCGTCACTTGCGATTCGCAGTGAACCCTCTTCAATATTCATCTGCTTTTTCCTCTGCTGCAGATGCGTCCCTTCAAGATGGGCGAAAAGCTCACAACTTTACAGCCTCTTACCTCGTTGCATCACTGGGTTTCACCACAAAACTCGCAGAATCAATCTCAAAGAAAGTCAGCTTCGAAGACAATGTCAATCCTCAATCAGTTCTGAGTCTTCTTAGAAGCCATGGGTTCAGAGATTCTCACATCTCCAGCATCATCACAAACTATCCAGGACTACTTACACTAGACGCTGAGAGATCCCTAGCTCCCAAGCTCAAGTTCCTAAAGTCGAGAGGAGCTTCAACCTCCGAGCTCACTGAGATTCTCTCCAAAGTCCCCAAGATCTTGAGAATCAAAAAGGACAAAACTTTAAGCAGATACTACGATTTCGTCAAAGAGATAGTACAAGCCGACAAGAGTAGCAGCTCCGAGTTCGAAGTCTCCTTACCATTACCACACGGTCCCAGCAAGATCAGAAACGTTTTCGCTTTGAGACAGTTAGGCATGCCTCAGGACCTCTTGTTCCCTTTGCTCATCTCCCAGAGCGGTGCTGTAAACGGCAAAGTCAGATTCGAAGAGTCTCTCAAGAAGGTTCTCGAGATGGGTTTCGATCCCACAACCTCCAGGTTCGTGCAAGCTCTCCGCATGCTTTACCAGATGAGCGAGAAGACGATACAAGAGAAGGTCAACGTGTACACAAGGTTAGGCTTGAGTGGTGAAGACGTGTGGGAGATGTTCAAGAAATGGCCTACTTTTATGACCAACTCCGAGAAGAAGATTACTCAGACGTTTGAGACTTTCAGCAAGTGTGGGCTTGTGGAGGAAGAGATCCTCTCCGCGTTCAAGAAGTTTCCGCAGTGTATTGGTGCTTCGGAGCATAACTGTGTTGATACGTTTCTAGGGCTGGGGTTTAGTAAAGATGACGTGGCGGTGATTTTCAAGCGGTTACCACTTTGTGTTAGCTATTCTACGGAGATGGTGAAGAGGAAGACTGAGTTTGTCGTGAAGGAGATGAATTGGCCGTTACAGGCCGTTGTTTCTTTCCCCGGTGTGCTTGGGTTGAGCATGGAGAAGAGGGTTGTGCCGAGGTGTAATGTGATCAAAGCTCTCATGAAGAAAGGTTTGCTGGGAAGTGATGAACCCCCTCCGGTGGGGTCTGCGTTGGCGTGTACGGATGAATTGTTTTTGAGAAGGTATGTGAGGAAGCACGATGATGATGAGGAGCTTGTGGCTGAGCTGATGGCTATCTTGAGAGGATCTCGTGCCTCATAGACCATAACGTTTGATTGGTTCTTGATCCGGTTTAAGTCTTGTTTTGCTCAGATCCTGGTTTATTTGGGTAGTACTAATTGCGTTGATGATCATGTTGTGATGCAAAATGTGAGAAAGGATGAATATCAGCTCAAGACTTATTAGCTCTTTAGATTTTTTTAAGCTGATTTTTGTTAGTCTTAAGTGCAATAATAATACATAGACTGAGTTTCTGGTGAATAAGATGAATTAGCGCCTTCAAAGGCTGTGGTTTTGTATCCTCAGGCATTTGGACTGTGCCAAGGTGTTATGTAATCAAAGCTCTAATTGCATTACATACTCACAACAATATGAGAAGAATGTTGTTAGGCTTCTGAAAATCTCAATATGATCTGGATCTGATCTGTTTTCTCTATATGCTTAAATCTGTAGTTGAACTTGAAACTCTTTTTCCGATATATTACTTACTGAGAGAGCACATTCTTGGAGCTTATGGTACTCTGAAACCTATGTCACATCATTAGTACTCATAATAATTATCATTATCATCTATAGTCCACATCATTCTATTACTGTTGGAACAGGAGAAGATAGTTTTGAAGGGGTTTAGTTTCTCCGTTTGAATCACAATGTAAATATGCTTTTTACTATGAAACCACCACTCGAGTAGGCCTGGACGTTTTACCCCAACAGAAGTTCTGACCTTAAACGGAACCGAAAGAACCGACACCTCTATCCAAATCTTTTATACAAAATATCCAAACGGGAGAGCTTGGTATTTTCAGATTCGGGTACCATCCTAATCGTATCGAAATCCAACTTAGGATCCGTAATATCCAAAATTGGTTTGAAAATGTTAATATTTTTGTATATATTAAGATAATTTAGATATTCTAAGTATTTTAAAGGTTGTTGTAATTTTTTTTTGCTTTGTTTTTATGAATGCTTTTTAGTTAGTTTCGATAGTTTAACTAGTTTTAATTAAATTTATGAATAATTTATATATTTTGAATATTTTTGTTAACTTTTGAATGTTTTTAAAAATTTATTTTTGGCGATTTCACATTATTTATAATCTGATCTGGATGGAATCCAGAAGGAATCAAACCGAACCCAACCTAAAACATAGTAAATCTGAGAATAAGACTTATGAACATTCGTTCATGCCTGAGTTTACAAATAGGTTCGTCCGTAGGCATTAGGTAAGAGGTTCGAACCTAACCTGTTAGAAAATTTAATAATTTAGTGATATATTTGTATATATTTCATTATTGAAACTAGGGATTCGTTTCTTCTCTTCTCTTGTGCTCTCTCACTTAGGTAAATTGCATTTGCGTTACGTTCTGATGTCATCTCTGATACTCCACGGAAGAAGGTTCTTCGAGTTGCAGAAATGGCGTCATTTCCGATTCGCAGTGAACATCGTGCTGCAGAATGAATCTCCTTTCTCCTCTGCAAGTTCGACCCTTCAAGATGGTCGAAAAGGTCACAACTTTACTGTCTCTTCTTACCTCGTTGATTCGCTGGGTTTCACCACAAAACTCGCAGAATCCATCTCCAGTAAGGTGAGCTTTAACGACAAGGTTAACCCTGACTCTGTTCTGAGTCTACTTAGAGTCCATAGGTTCACAGATTCTCAGATCTCCACCATCATTACAGATTATCCACAAGTTCTTGTCGCAGATGCTGAGAGATCCCTTGCTCCCAAGCTTCAGTTTTTAAAATCAAGAGGAGCTTCAACCTCTGAACTCACTGAGGTTCTCTCCAAAGTCCCTAAGATATTGGGATCCAAAAAGGACAAAACTTTAAGCAGATACTACGATTTCGTCAAGGACATTGTACAAGCCGACAAGAGTTCCAAGTTCAAGAAGCTGTCTCCTTCTTCTTCTTTGCTGTCACAGGGTAGTAAACAGGAGAACAAGATTAGGAACATAATAGTTCTGAGAGAATTAGGGATGCCTCAGAAGTTGTTGTTCTCATTGCTAACATCCCATGTACAGTTTGTATGCGGGAAAGACAAGTTT
Organism: Brassica rapa; assembly: GCF_000309985.2. Taxonomy (NCBI): domain Eukaryota; kingdom Viridiplantae; phylum Streptophyta; class Magnoliopsida; order Brassicales; family Brassicaceae; genus Brassica; species Brassica rapa. The sequence goes on along the minus strand of NC_024803.2, from coordinate 9,859,218 downwards.
GAGGAGTCACTCAAGAAGGTCCTTGAGATGGGTTTTGATCCCACCACCACCACCCTTAGTTTTGTTGGAGCTCTGCGCATGCTTTACGCATTGAGCGACAAAACCATTAAAGCAAGAGTTGAAGTCTACGAAAGGCTAGGCTTTTCAGTGGAGGACGTGTGGGCAATCTTCAAGGAGTGGCCAATCTTCCTGGGATACGCGGAGAAGAATATAGCTGACTCTATTGAGACATTTCTAGAGCTTGGATTCAGCAGAGATGAGTTTGTGATGACTGTGAAGCGTCATCCTCAGTGCCTTGGATTATCTGCTGAGTTGGTGAAGAAGAAGACTGAGTTTTTGGTGAAGGAGATGGGTTGGCCGATAAAGGCTGTGGTTTCAAACCCTTCAGTACTTGGAAACAGCATGGAGAAGAGGATGGTACCTAGGTGTAATGTAATCAAAGCTCTCATGAGTAAAGGATTGCTTGGAAGTGAACTCCCTTCTATACACTCTGTTTTGGTATGTACAGATCAGGATTTTTTGAAAAGGTATGTGAGGAAATATGATGATGAGCTGCTTGTGGCTGAGCTGATGGGTATTTTCACCGGAGGTCGTGTTTCAACTTGATGACCAACTTTAATGCTTGTTTTCTTTTTGTTTCTCTGTTGATTTTAGATTCATCTGTGGATCTTTTGATGCTGACTATAGGTAACAGAGGAAGTGCATCTTTTTAATATAAATATATGAGTTTCGGAAAACCATCCAATTGTCGTCTGTGTTTGCATTACCCAATAATAAGTATGTGATGAAGCAATTGAAGCATGATGAGAAACAACTTGTGTTTGAGTTATTGAGTATCGTAGACAAGAGATGTGTAAGTGGAACATTTTTGATTTATTAGAAATCACACTAAACAATCTATTATAAATAGCTTATTATCTTCCTAATAGTTGCTATTGAAAGAACACTTCCAATAGATTCTCACTTTTATTATAAAATCAGTCAAGTGTTTTGTCGAATCTTGATCTCCACGTTCTCAAAACCCTAGTCCAAAAATCATACAAAAAAACCATTAAGCATGGAGAAGGAGATGAATTGGCCGTTAAAGGCTGTGGTTTCGTACCCTGCTGTACATAGATTGAGCATGGAGAAGAGGATTGGTCCCGAGGTGTAAAGGTTTGCTTGGAAGTGAAAAGGTACGCAAGGAAGAACGAGGATACGGAGCTTGTGGCTGAGCTGATGGCTATTTTAAGAGGGAGGGAGGGAGGGAGGGAGGGAGGCATGAGACCCTCTTAAAAATTCAACCCTAAAGTCTTTCTGGTTATCTCTTCCTTCCTCCCTCCACTTCCACCAAAGTTGGGACCTCTGGCGAGTTTGATTTCCGACAAAATAAGTGAAGTCCTAAATGATAAAGATGATGCAAAATGAGTAGTTCCTGATCGTTGAATGTGAGAGGTCTTCTGAGTTACAGAAACTGTGTAGTCTGAGTGTATCAGTGAAGCTCGTATTCTCTGCTTACTCCAAACACTTCTCCTCCGCAACCACTGTGAGTCGAAAAAGTCAAAACTTTACAGTTTCTTACCTCCGTTAACTCACTCGATCTCACCACAAAACTCGCAGAGACCATCTCCAAGGAAGTCATATTCGAGGACAAGGGCAATCCAGATTCAGTCCTGAGTCTATTCAGAACTGCATCTACTAGACGCTGAGACATTCCTAGCTTCCAAGCTTAAGTTTTTGCATTCAATGCAAGGAGCTTGAACCTCCTAGTTCACATAGATAGTCTCCACATTTCCTAAACTCTTGGGTAAAAGAGGCGACAAAACTCTCACAGTTGTACTATGATTTGTTTTGAATAGTCAGATATCCAGTTTGGATATTTCGGTTACAGAAAACTATATAAACCGGTTATGGTTCGGTTCAGTTTGAATTTTTTTTAATTCGGTTCAATTTTAGTTTCATTTGGATTTGGGTCGGTATTAGACTATTAGGTAAGTTGTTCGAACCATGTTTTTGCTTTTCTCCGATCTTTGGTTTGGCGAGTGAAGAGGAATCTTGGAGAGTCCATAAATTTTCTTCAACTTGTCATGTCTTCTTCGCTGATACTCCATGGAAGAAGAAGGTTCTTCGACTTGCAAAAATGGCATCATTTGAGATCCGCAGTGCAAAATGCATCTGCTTTCTCCTCTGCTGCTGCAATTGTGAGTCGAAAAGGTCATAACTTTACGGTCTCTACTTACCTCGTTAAATCTCTAGGGTTCACCACAAAACTCGCAGAATCCATCTCCAGGAAGGTGAGCTTTAACGAAAAGGTTAACCCAGATTCTGTTCTGAATCTCTTTAGGACTCATGGGTTCACAGATTCTCAGATCTCCACCATCATCACAGGTTACCCACACGTTCTTATCGCAGATTCTGAGACTTGTCTTGCTCCCAAGCTTCAGTTTTTAAAGTCAAGAGGAGCTTCAACCTCTGAGCTCACTGAGGTTCTCTCCAAAGTTCCTAAAGTCCTTGTTTCCAAAAAGGACAAAGCTTTAAGCGTATACTATGACTTCGTCAAAGATATTATAGAAGCTGACAAGAGTTCCAAGTTCAAGAAGTTGTCTCCTTCTTCTTCTTTGCTGCCACAGGGTAGGAAACAGGAGAACAAGATGAGGAACATAACAGTTCTGAGAGAATTAGGGATGCCTCAGAAGTTGTTATTCTCATTGCTAACATCCAATGCGCAGCTTGTAAGTGGGAAAGACAAGTTTGAAGAGTCACTCAAGAAGGTCCTTGAGATGGGTTTTGATCCCACCACCACCACCCTTAGTTTTGTTGGAGCTCTGCATATGCTTTGCGGATTGAGCGACAAAACAATTAAAGCAAGAGTTGAAGTCTACAAAAGGCTAGGCTTTTCAGTGGAGGACGTGTGGGTAGAGATGTCAATTGGACACACTGTCCATTGGTTACCGATGTCCAAGCCCATTTGGACTAACCAAATTAGACCAATAAATAAAGCTGTCCAGTTGGTCGAAACCCAATAAACTCCAAATCCAATGGGCTTAAACCAAATGGACATGGGCGGCCCAATGGGTTTCCAATGGAAATCACTCTTTTTTCGGCTCTCGTCTCTGCGACTCTCATCTCTTCCCGTTCTCTCTCGATGAAGTCGACTCACGGCGACTCTCCGTTCTCTCTCCCCTCAGCGTCTTAATCCTCGACTCTCTCTCTCTCTCTCGGCGTCTCGATCCGCCTCTCTCTCTCTCTCTCGGCGTCTCGATCATCTCTCTCTCTTTCTCGCGAGTCGCGACTCTCGATCCGATCTGCCTCTCTCGTATGTCTCTTCTCTCTGTCGCTCTGTGTAAACTGATTGTGCATGTTGAAGAATTTTCTCTTCTCTGATTGTGTACAGCTTCTCAGTGACTCTCTCTCTCTCTCTCGGCGTCTCGATCCGCCTCTCTCTTTCGGCGTCTTGATCATCTCTCTCTCTCTCTCGGCGTCTCGATCCTCTCTCTCTCTCTCGGCGTCTCGATCATCTCTCTCTCTCGGCGTCTCGGTATGATGGGTTTCTCTGATTTGTTTCTCTGATGCGTTTGATTCAGTTTAGTTTTGATGGGTTTCTCTGCTTTGTTTGCGTTTGTATTTAGATGTGTAAATCATTTGTTTCAGCTGGTTATGGTGTAACATTAGCTTGCGTTTAGACACGTTAGCTTGCGTTTAGACACGTTAGCTTGCGTTTTAAATCATTTGTTCCAGCTGGTTTTGAACGAGTTTTAAATGACTTAAATAGTTTGATGGGTTTCATCTGTTTATTTGGTTTCTGATTGTTACATCTCTTATTGGGTTTGTGTATTTAGTTCACTTGATGGGTTTGTGTATTTGGTTTCTGATTGTTGTTTGTTCATACACTCGCATACTCGTGGCTATACATAATGGTTCATACACTCGCTTTAGTTGTTTGTTCTCTTTTGTACTGTTTCTAGACCTCTAGTATCTAATGAATCTCCTTTGTCTTGTTTGCTTTCAGATGGATATATTGAGTTTGAACAATGATGATGAGTATGCGAGTGAAGATGCAGGTTCAGAACAGGAAATGGACGAGAACAATCCTATTGTGGACGAGTCTCTCATGAGCACAGCCGAAGGGAAAGGTAAACACAAGCGTAGACACTCTAAGTGCTGGAACCACTTTACTATAGAAGGAGATAGGTTGCCTGATGGGAAATTCAAATGTGTCTGCAACCACTGTAGCCAGTTTTACTACCTAAACTTGCATAAAAGTGGAACCAATACTATGCTTCGCCACTCTGAACGCTGCCCCAAAACCCTTAGTAGTATTGTAGGTTGTAAGAAGATCGATCAGTTGGTGTTTCGAGATATGATTGCTGTGGCTATTGTTGAGCATGATCTCCCCTACGCCTTTGTAGAGTTTAGAAGGGTTAGGGAAGCCTTGAAGTATGCCAACCCCACCATAGAATTCTGGTGTAGGAACACAGCTGTAGCCGATGTACTTAAGATATTTGAGGGGGAGAAAAGGAGACTTAAACATGTGTTAAATGAGCTTCCGGGTAGAGTTTGTCTAACCACCGATCTATGGAGAGCTATAACCATCGAGGGTTATCTCTGTCTCACTGTCCATTATATAGATGCTGAGTGGAACCTTAGAGCTAAGATCCTTTCTTTTTGCGCCTTCCCTCCACCGCACACTGGTACTGCCATTGCCATGAAGCTATTGGAGTTGCTAAAAGAATGGGGTCTGCTAAAGAAGGTCTTCACTATAACCGTGGACAATGCCTCTTCCAATGATAATATACAAGGAGTAGTCAAGAGGCAGCTTAAGAAAGATTTAGTCTGTGGTGGAGAGTTCTTTCACATCAGGTGTGTTGCTCACATTTTAAACCTCATTGTACAAGATGGTTTAGCGGTGATAGGTGAGGCGTTAGAGAAGATCAGAGACAGTGTTAAGTATGTCCAGATAACTGAGTCTAGAGAGATATTGTTTCAAGGCTGTGTGGAGTCGGTTGAAGTTTGGAAGAAAGGGGATTTACTTTTGGATTGTCCCACGCGGTGGAACTCTACCTATCTCATGTTAACTAGAGCTCTTCACTATAAAGAGGCATTCAAGAATCTTGCAGAGATTGAGACAAGCTACCAGAGCTTACCTACAGAATCTGAGTGGTTAAGAGCTAACCTCATTTCTGGTTTGTTACAGCCATTCGATGAGATGACAAGGCTTGTTTCTGGCACCAAATACCCTACAGCGAATCTGTACTTCATGGAGGTGTGGAAAATTCAGACTTGGTTGAATACAAACGAGTTTCATGAAGATAGAGTGATCACTGATATGGTGGATTCAATGAGGATGAAATTTGTGAAGTACTGGGAAGAGTACAGTGACATTTTGGCAATTGCAGCTGTGTTAGATCCTAGACTCAAGTTCAAGGTCTTGGAGTACTGCTACCACACTCTAGATCCAGCAACATGTAAATCCAAAATGGATTACATACGAAAAAAGGTGGTGAAGTTGTATGGAGTATACAAGAAGAATAGTAGTGCTCATAGTTCACAAGAAGTAGAAGAAGATGCTCTACCAGCTGGTTATGGTGTAAGTCATTTAAAACCAATACTTTAGATGTGTATTTAAGTTATCTACCAGAAACTGATGCTTTAATAATCTCTTTCTTTGTAGGGCTTCTATCAACAATCAGGAACAAGGAAATCTGCTTTGGATTTGTATCTGAGTGAACTTGTGCTTGATATGGTGTCAAATTTAAAGTTAGATGTCCTTGAGTATTGGAGGGACAACGCAAACCGTTTTAAGGAGCTCTCTAGAATGGCAAGCGATGTCCTATCCATCCCAATAACAACGGTATCATCAGAGTCATCATTCAGTGCCGGAAGTAAGGTTCTCAGAAAATACAGGAACAGACTTCTCCCTTCAAATGTTCAAGCTTTAATCTGCACTAGAAACTGGCTCAGAGGTTTTGAAGTGATTGGTGAGTCTGTTGCATTTATAATCTGATTGGTTTGTGTATCTGATATGTGAAATTATTGATTGAACTTCTTGTTTTTGATAGCTGGATGCGATTTAGATGAGGAAGGTAAAGAAGATAAGCAAGATACCAATGTGGAAGCAGAAGGAAGTGGAAGGAAGAAGAGGACCCGACTCAACTAAACCCTAAAGGTATAATCATTAATCTCACTTGAACTGATGTCTGTGATTATCGAACTGATGTCTGTGATTATCGAACTGATGTCTGTTACTTTGTGTGATATAAATCTATAAAATGTTTGATGCCTTGTTGAGTAGTGTTTTATACATTGAACTGATGTTTGTGTGATATGTACTGTCATGTTACTTTGTTTGAACTGATGTTACTGTCATGTTTAAACCAATGTATTTTATTATCTGCTTGTGTGATAACTTATGTGTTTTAATTTGATAGGAAATGCTGAGAAGATAAAGAAGAGAAGGGCAATCAAAACTTATGTATGAACCATTATGTATGAACCATTATGTATGAACGAATATATGAATTTTCTATGCGTTGGATATGTAAAACTTATGAAACTTAATGTGTAAAACTTGAAATTTATGTTTTTTATGGATGTTTCACAAAAAAAAATGTTTTTTTATGGATTTAGCATATTAAAGCAGAAATTGTATTTGGGCTTTGTGGAATGCCCATTTGGACTTGGGCCAATTTGGTCTGGACAATTTGGTCTGGTACAATTTGGGCTTAAAAAAATAATGTCCATTTGGACTGTTGTGTCCATTTGGACAACCCATTTGGACTTGGGCAGCCCAATTGACATCTCTACGTGTGGGCAATCTTCAAGGAGTGGCCAATCTTCCTGGGATACGCGGAGAAGAATATAGCTGACTCTATTGAGACATTTCTAGAGCTAGGCTTCAGCAGAGATGAGTTTGTGATGATTGTCAAGCGTCATCCTCAGTGCCTTGGATTATCTGCTGAGTTGGTGAAGAAGAAGACTGAGTTTTTGGTGGAGGAGATGAATTGGCCGCTTAAGGCTGTGGTTTCTCACCCTCAGGTACTTGGATACAGCATGGAGAAGAGGATGGTACCGAGGTGTAATGTAATCAAAGCTCTCATGACTAAAGGATTGCTTGAAAGTGTATTCCCTTCACTATCTTTTGTCTTGGCATGTACCAATGAGATGTTTTTAGAAAGGTATGTGATGAAGCATGATGATGATGAGCAGGTTTTGGCTGAGTTGATGGGTATTTTCACCAGAGGTCATGTTTCAACTAAATGAGCAACTTTAATGCTTGCTTGTTGTTTGTACAGGATTCGGTTGATTAGAATGATGAACTTAGGAAATGGGGTGACTAAAGACGTTTTTATTAGAATCAACACAATGGGTTACAAGACTGATGAAAGGTAAGGAGACAAGATCAGAGGTTTAAACGACAAGATCAAAGAGATGATTAGGAAACCCTAAATCTAGCCGCTTAGTGTGTGATTTGTCCAAAAGTCCTCTTTTCGTTGCCTCCTCCTTCTCTCTTATAGTGCCCTTGTGCGTGATGCCCTAATCGCGCCTGTCTTTTGGGCCTTGTCGCCCAAAGGCCGAGTATGTGGGCCTTGGTACTGTTTCGTCCAAACCGAGTATAGCTGATCGGCTTAGCTGACCGGCTTAAAGTACTCTAGGGTCGAACCGACGTCTCTAGCCGCTAAGCCGACTAAGCTCGGTCGACCTTGTCGGGCTAGGGCCTGTTATTTGATGGGCCTTGTGGAGGGATGTAATCCATCTCGTACACTTGTTTTTTTAGATTCATCTGTGGATCTTTTTATGCTGACTATAGGAAACATAGAAGTGCATCTCTTATATATAAAAATAAGGGAATATTTCACAAGTATGTGATGAGAGGATGGTGTTTTCAGTCACTGATCAGATACAACAGTGAGCAATGTTAACCGATGAATCTTTTGATGCCTAACTGTTTATGAATAATGTCTGAAACCCGTTTTGGTAAATCTCAATTTGAGTTCGGATCCAACCTGTGTTCCTTCTCTTTGTGTTTGTAGCCTAACAATCATCAGTTACTGAGCTATTCTTTCTCTATGCATCTCCTGTTACTATACCAACCAATGAATCAATAGTGAACCAATTAAACCGATGAAATCAGTTTTGGTTTTGTCTCTCTGACCGGCCAAGATTTAAACCCTAAAACTAAAAGTCGTTTCTTTCTGGTTCTCTTCTCCGACCAAAGTTGGGACCTTTGGGGAGTTTGAGTTCCGACAAAATGAGTCGATGGTGCTGAACGTTGAGTGTGAGTCTTCTTCTTCTTCACTTCTTTGAGATTTAAGAATCATGTATTCTCTGATACTCCATGTAAAGAGGTCTACCGAGTTACAGAAGCTCGTATTCTCTGCTTACTCCAAACCCTCCTTCTCCTCCTCTGCTACAACTAAAGGTCAAAACTTTACAGTCTCTACTTACCTCATTGAATCTCTGGGTTTCACTCCAAAACTCGCAGAGTCCATCTCAAAGAAAGTCAGCTTTAACGACAAGGGCATCAACCCTGATTCAGTTCTGTCTCTTTTCAGAAGCTACGGATTCACAGAGTCTCAGATCTCCACCATCATCACAGACTACCCCAAACTGCTTCTACTAGACGCTGAGACCTCTCTCGCCCCCAAGCTTAAGTTCTTGCATTCAATGAAAGGAGCTTCAACCTCCGAGTTCACAGAGATTGTCTCCACGGTTCCTAAGCTCTTGGGGAAAAGAGGCGACAAGACTCTCAGTGTCTACTACGACTTCGTCAGAGATGTTATACACAAGTGCCAAGTGTTGTCTCACTCTTCTTCGCCACAGGGGAATCTTGAGAATAAGATCAGAAACGTAACGGCTTTGAGAGAGTTAGGCGTGCCTCAGAGGTCGTTGTTTCACTTGCTTGTCTCTCGTTATCAACCTGTTTGCGGGAAAGAGAGGTTTCAAGAATCGCTCAAGAAGGTTGTTGAGAAAGGGTTTGATCCGACAACCTCGAAGTTTGTCCAAGCTTTACACGTTGTTTACCAGCTTAGCGACAGAACAGTAGAAGAGAAAGTAGATGTCTATAAAAGGCTAGGATTCTCTGTTGAGGATGTGTGGGACATGTTCAAGAAATGGCCTAACTCTCTCAAGTTCTCTGGGAAGAAGGTTACTCAGACGTTTGAGACGCTGAAGCAGTGTGGTCTGACTGATGAAGAGGTTGTGGCATTGTTGAAGAAGAATCCGCAGTTCTTACGCGTTTCAGAGGAGAACATTGGCAGCTCCATTGAGACGTTTCTAGCGCTGGGATTCAGCAGGGGTGAGTTTGCGATGATGATCAAGAGGTATCCTGTGTGCATTGGGTTTTCTGCAGAGACGGTTAAGAAGAAGACTGAGTTTCTTGTGGAGGAGATGGATTGGTCATTAGAAGCTGTGGTTTCTCACCCTCAGGTGTTTTCTTACAGCATGGAGAAGAGGATGGTGCCAAGGTGTAGCGTTATCAGAGCTCTTATGTCTAAAGGATTGCTTGGGAGTGAACTTCCTTCAGTGTGTTCTGTTTTGGCATGTACCGATAAGATGTTTTTAAGAAGGTATGTGAGGAAGCATGATGACAAGGGGCTTGTGGCTGAGTTGATGGCTATCTTCACCAGAGTTCATAAGGTAGGCCTAGTACAATGAGCAACGTTAAGGGTTCTATTTTCTGTTAGGTTTTAGATAGATTCGTGTTGAATCTTTTGTAATCTTTGTTTTTGATCTGTATCCTTACCGTGATGAGACTGAGAACAGAGATGAAGATGGGTTTCTCTTCTCTACATGACTTACAGTGGTGAAAACACTTTTGCTTTTGTTTATATTTGTCTAGTTTTGGTGTTTCATGCATATAAGCTATAATGAAAGTGGTAAACGTGTAATTTCTCCAATCTTTTTGTTGCTTTCGATTGATTTTTTGTAAATGTTGCTTTGAATTTGGCATTTTTGTAGTTCAGAGTTTTTCACATTTACATATGGTAAAAAGGCTGGGTAAAAAATATAATGAGGCTTTTAAAAAACAATTTGTGAGAAAATAAAACAAAAAAAGTTATAAATGCAGCCTGCATGTTTTGAAAATATAACATTTTAGTTTGAAGAATATTTTGAGCCATGTCATATATAACAAAACAAACAAAAAACATTCAATCGTGGGATGCACCATACATAACTCACATGAAACTCAACATGAAAATAAACAAATACAATGATAGATTTTGATATCTTCAGAAGGAAAAGGGTACATAGAAAATGTTGTCTTTCTTTTCATTTTAAAGAATTAGAGTCTTTTGTCTTCTTCTTGTGCACAAGATTCTTCATCCACTTGAAACTCATGAAGTCAATAATCTTGGCTTTGGTCGTGCCGGACTTCTTACCGCCGGCACTTTTGGTGTTATCTTCCTCCGGCATCTCTCCGATCCCTCCAGTTCCCCATTGATCAGCCCAACTTGGGGCTTCACTTGTCATATCTTTTCACAAACTAAATAGTCAACCATCTTAGTTCAAACATCATATCAAAAATCTTCAACCTATCAAAAGAAAAGTAATATAAACATCTAGAGATACATACCTCTAATGTGTTGAGAGGTTTTCTTTGGAGAAGAAAGACGATTTTGGTTAGCAAAATGTGTGATAATGTGGAGAACGGAGACTCCTAGATTAATAGTAGATGTGTTGTTTTTTTGTTTTATAAAATACTGCAAAGTATTATTTAGGTTGTCCCTTTTGGATCAGGGTTGAAATCTTTAGATTTAACAATTTGTAGAAATATAATTATATACTTTTTGGATTGTCTTTTCGTTTTTGGATTGTCTTTGGATGCACTTAACTAACTCAAAGTTTGTTCGTTTCCGACTTGCAAAGAAAACTTTGTTTGGGATATTTAGCTATAAAGTATACTCCTTCCGTTTCATATTAAGTTTTGTCATTCTAGAATCTAGATTTTAAATTTTATTTTATTATAAGTGTTATTTTACGTTTTTAATGCATATATTTAATAATTTTTCTTATTTTTACAATTATTTTAATTCATTAATTAATAAAACCAAACATAAAACTATATTAAATAGAGGTAGGGTAACATAGAAAGTTGACAATTTTTTTAATTCGTGTACAAAAATTTTGAACGACACTTAATATAAAACAGAGCGAGTAAAATGTAGGTTGAGATTAAGGCAACTAATTAACGCCTCATTCCATGTGACATATTTATGATCTGTTAAATTTTTATTCAAAACTAAAAAATTCTTTGGACATAAAAGCTCTGAAAATTGTGTCACTGCCTCATGAACTGTGGTGATTATCTTTAAACCGCATAGAATAATAAATGATATAAAATCTATTGAATCCTCATATAAATCATAATAGCAAAATAATATAAAAATGACACAAGAAACTATGAGTGCTCATAGAATCTGTTGAATTCTTTGCTTGCAGGCATCAAACAAAACAGCAAAGAGAATGGTTCACTTATTCAGAGGTGAAGGTAGTGAAAAAATCGTTCTTGGTAAATAAGTGTTTGATGATCATCTATCACGGTCATTTGAACGATACGTATCCAGCAAGTGGCCGTAAAAGAACTATCTAAATCTTGGCCTTTATATATAGTGGCCCATTCATCCTGTTCATCAGAAACTCAAGTCTATAAATGTTTCAATGGAGTTCAATATCTTCTTCTCCGAGTATAAGAGAGAGAGAGAGAGAGAGAGAGAGAGAGAGAGAGAGAGAGAGAGAGAGAGAGAGAGAGAGAGAGAGAGACTGGAACACTTCTTGAACATTTCCCATAGGCGATAGACATTGATTTTTGCTTCTATTGTTTTGTAACTCAATCCGTAAACAATGCGTAGAGCTTCCACAAACTTTGAGGTGGTTGATTCAAATCCCATCTCAACACCCTTTTTGCCTATGGATCCCCATCTTTTGTACATATGAAGAAGTAACCAAACGGTCCAAACTAATCGATCTGGATTCAAACATGAAGATTTTTAACTCTAGATTTAAGATCCATGTCAGAGCTCCAAACCACTCGTCTTCTTGATTGAAATTCTCTATAAACCAAGCAATGTCTTACAAAATGTTCTCCTGCTTTATCATATCAACCAAAGCATCACGTTTCAATGCTCCAAACTTAAAGAACTAGTTGACACCAATTGATAAGATTACAACAGTTTGAATGGCAACAAAAAAATCCATAGACAAATCTAAAGTTAATGCAAAAGAAAGAAAACACACACACCTTGACAAGCTTTCTGATCTATAAGTCACCATCTTTGGTGAAGATAGCCATTAACTCGTCCACAAACACCTTGTCAATGTCATCATGCTTACTCAAATACTTTTTCAGAAACATATGATCAGTACACGCCAAGACAGAAGATACTGAAGGAAGTTCACTCCCAAGCAATCCTTTGGACATTAGAGCTTTGATTACTTCACACCTCGGAGCAATCCTCTTGTCCATGCTACATCCAAATACACTTCATCTTCTCCACCAAAAACTCATTCTTCTTCTTTACAGTCTCTGCAGATAACCCAATGCACTGAGGAAAGCGCTTGACCATCCCCGCAAGCTCAACTCTGCTGAATCCTAGGCCTAGAAACGTATCGATAGAGTTTGATATATTCTTCTCAGAGAACTTAAGAAACGAAGGATGCTTCTTGAAGATCTTCCACACGTCTCCCACACCAAAGCCTAGTCTTTTGTACACATTCACCTTCTCTTCTATCGTTTTATCACTCAGTTCATAAACAGTATGCAAAGCTTTGACAAACTTTGGAGTTGTGGGATCAAAACCCATCTCAAGAACCTTCTTGAGTGACTCTTCAAACCTTTCTTTACCACAGACATGTGCAGACCTTGAGATGAGCAAAGGGAACAACAACCTCTGAGGCACACCAAGATCTCTCAAAACCAAAACGTTCCTGATCTTATTCTCCTGTCTACTACCCAGCGGCAAAGAAAGACACAACCTTTCGAACTTAGAACTCTTATCCGCTTCTATAATCTCTCTGACGAAATCATAGTATCTTCCTAAAGCTTTGTCCTTTTTGATTCTCAAGATCTTGGGGACTTTAGAAAGAACCTCAGTGAGCTCAGAGGTTGAAGCTCCTCTGTTCTGTAGCAACTTAAGCTTGGGAGCAAGAGACTCATCAGCATCTGCTACAAGCAGTAATGGGTAGTCTGTAATGATGGTGGTGATCTGAGAATCAGTGAAGCCATGAGTTCTAAGAAGAGTGAGGACTGAATCAGGATGACCCTTCTCCTCGAAAGTGACCTTCTTTGAGATGGAGTCCGCGAGTTTCTGATAGAGTGAAGATAGAGATAACAGAGGAAATGTATGTATTTTGATAGTAAGCTCGATAAGTACAACAATGGAGATCTCTATCACCTGAGAATCTCAACTACTCTATCACCTGAGTAGACTCAGCTCATCGCTAAGAATCACCAATGTACTTAATCGATAAAGATCTAACAACCATGACAATGACTATTTATACTCCTTTGTTTATTCTTCAAGTCTGTAACCGTAAACCTTCTGTTTCCACTAGAGTCTTTTAATCCACTCCTTTCCCTTTCTTCCTCGTGTAAGTATATTTGAACCTATCAATACTCCCCCCATTGAGAGCAAGCTTGCCCTCAAGCTTATAATGAGGAAAAGAAGCCTGAAACTCCGACAGCAACACCCACGAAGCATCATGATCCAAGTGACCCTTCCATTTTACCAGTACTTCCATCAGTCCATCGTTATTCGTTCTTGCAGCCAATATGTCTTCAGGTTCCCATATTAAGTTCTCCAAGTCCGTGCAAGTAGGTGGTATCTCTTGTAAGATGTGATACTGTCCCAAAGCTGCCTTCAACTGCGAAATGTGAAAAACAGGATGTATCTTCGCTTCCGCTGGCAATTTGAGACGATAAGCCACCTTTCCAATACGCTCCACAATCTCATAAGGACCAAAGAACTTCGCAGCCAGTTTTTGACAAAAGCGACGAGCCACTGTGCTTTGACGAAACGGCTTCAACTTAAGATACACACGATCACCCACTGCAAACTGCACATCCCGTCTATGCTTATCAGCTTGCGTCTTCATGAGTTGTTGAGCTCTAGCCAAATGTAGTTGAATCTGTAGTAGCATCTCATCCCGTTCCTTTAACGCCACCTGCAAATCATAGTTAGTCGTAGACCCTTCTTCGAACCGCAACAACTTAGGAGGTTCTCTTCCATACACCACTTGAAAAGGTGTTGCCTTCAACGCGGTATGAAACGAAGTGTTGTACCACAGTTCTGCCCACGCCAAATACTTATGCCATGTCTTTGGATGACCAGAAGCAAAACACCGAAGATACGTTTCCATACAACGATTGAGAACCTCTGTTTGCCCGTCTGTTTACGGGTGAAAGGCTGTGCTGTACTTCAATTTTGTTCCTGAGAGGCGAAAGAGATCCTTCCAAAAGTTACTCAAAAAGATGCAATCTCTATCGGAGACAATCGATTTAGGAAACCCGTGATGTTTTACCACCTCCGTCATGAACTTAGATGCGACGTCGACCGCAGTAAACAGATGTTTTAACCCCACGAAGTGGCCATATTTGCTGAGACGGTCCACCACTACCATAATCACATTACTCCCTTGAGAACTTGGTAAGCCTTCAACAAAATCCATCGAAACATCCTCCCACACTTGCTGAGGAATAGGTAATGGTTGTAGTAACCCAGCAGGTGATAACGTTGAATACTTATGTGTTTGACATATCTTGCACTCCATCACATGTCGTTGCACACGTTTGTATAACCCCTCCCAATGAAACATCAACTGCACACGTTTGACTGTTTTCAGAACACCAGAATGACCTCCATACGTGCTATCATGGCATTCAGATAAAATCAGAGGAATGAAGGCGGACTGCTTCGGAATAACCAACCTCTTCTTATACCAAAGTCTCCCATCAGTCACCGTGTAGTGTCTGTTAGCCACGGTACCCGCTGAAACAAGCTTGATCAATTCCTGAATCTCCTTACTGTCTGCAATCTCCTTATAGAGGTCTTGTAACTGAATCACTGAGGGAATTGTTAACGAAAGCAATAAGGAATTCACTTCTGTACTCCGCATAGGTTCAATTCTAGATAATCCATCAGCAGCCTTGTTGTCACAGCCTGGTTTGTAAACAATTTCGAAATCAAAACCCAATAATTTCGTCAGCCATCTTTGATATTCCATATTAACTTCTTTCTGATCCAGCAAATATTTCAAGCTTCTTTGATCTGGACAATGAATTTCCTCCCCAGCAGATAGTGCTTCCATTTAAGCACTGCCATAACCACTGCCATCAGTTCTCTCTCATACGCAGGTTTCAGTTATTCTCTTGCTGTTAACCCGTGACTGAAGTAAGCAATAGGACGACGATCCTGCATCAGAACTGCTCCTACTCCAAACCCTGAAGCGTCTGATTCAATGATAAAGGGCTTGTTGAAATCTGGTAATGCGAGCACAGGAGCTTCCGCCATTGCTTGTTTGAGCCTTTCAAACGCCTCTTGAGTTGGCGCCGACCATTCAAAATTATCCTTCTTCAATAAGTCTGTTAGCGGCCTGGCTATTGTTCCATAACTCTTAACATATTGTCGGTAATAACCTGTCAACCCCAAAAACCCGCGAAGCTGTTTAACTGATCTCGGAATGGGCCATTCCTTCATAGTCTTAGTTTTCGCTGAGTCTGTAGCAACACCATCCTTTGAAATTATGTGGCCGAGATACTCTACTTGGGATAAACCAAACGAACACTTCTTCTTGTTTGCTAGTAACTTCTGTTGATCCAATATCTGTAACACCACTCGCAAATGTTCCTCATGTTCTTCCATTGTTCTGCTATAGACCAACACATCGTCAAAGAAGACTAAGACAAACTTCCGGAGGTACTTCTTGAAGATTGTGTTCATCAAGGATTGGAAAGTGGCTGGGGCGTTTGTAAGCCCAAATGGCATTACAAGGAACTCATAGTGCCCTTCCACTGTCCTGAAAGCAGTCTTCGCAATGTCTTCCTCTTTCGTACGTATTTGATGATACCCCGCACGCAAATCCAGTTTCGAAAAAACCATAGCTCCATGTAATTCGTCTAGGAGCTGATCAATAACTGGGATGGGAAATCGATCTGGAATCGTTGCCTTATTCAGCGCTCTGTAATCAATACAGAATCTCCAAGTTCCATCTTTTTTTTGACCAACAAGACCGGACTTGAGAACGGACTTGTACTGATTCTGATGATTCCTGATTCCAACATTTCATTCACCATCTTTTCCATAATCACCTTTGTTGCGTGTGGGTAACGGTATGGTCTCACGGAGATGGCGGAAACTCCTGGTTGCAAATTTATTGCGTGATCAATGCCTCTAAAGGGAGGTAGACCCGTAGGGAGGGCAAATACATGATCAAAGGATTCCAAGAGTTTCGCCAACGTCAACGGAATACACGGAATGGGTAATGTTACCTCACTTGCTGATGTATAAAGCTCTACTCTTCCTTTAACATCAGTAGTTGAGATAGGAGCCAATGACTTCATCGAGAGTTTGGAACAATGGAGTGTTGGATCCCCGAACAGTGTCACTTTGTTCCCATTATGAACAAAGGACAGTTCCTGCGCCTTCCAATCCACCTCGCATTTTCCTAAAGTCTCAAGCCATTGAATTCCTAAAATAACATCCACCATCCCTAATTCCAACGTGATGAAGTCTGATGTGAACTCTGCATTTGCTAGTTGAAACTGAACATCAACACACACCCCTGAACTCTGTACTGTGACACCGTTTCCTAGCTGAATGTCGAAGCTTGTTTCAGCACAAATCTGCAGCTTCAGACGCTGGACCACTTTTGGCGTGATGAAGTTATGTGAAGCCCCACTGTCTAGCATCACGATCACCTCAAGGTTAGCAATCTTGCCATAGAGTTTGGTTGTCTTTGGTGAATGACGACCCAAGAATGAATTGAGTGATAATGTCATCAACTCTCGAGACTTAGATGATTCCGTCAGCTCAATGTCATCTCTTTCCTGATCATCTAACACTTCCAGTTCCCATCCATTGGTTACCATAAGAATTCGCAGCTCTTGATTAGGACATTTATGGGCTCGAGTCCACCCATTTGCCCCACACTTGAAACAAATGAACTCCCTTCGCATCCTATCTAACTCTTCCTTCGAATATTTCATTCGAGGACGAGTATCTGTAGAGCTGCTCTGAATACTCTGATCTTTCTTAGTTACCGCAGTGCTTGTATTTGACTGTTGACCTGAATTGTATTTGGTTGCAGCCTCCGAACTTGATCTCTGTGAGTTGTACCCGGAAGATGACTTCAGTGGGTTTGTAAAGGGTTTCGGTTGCGTCACTGCCCCCTTCTTGGTTGCTTCGCTCACCACTTTACAAAAAGCACTCGATTCCATTCGTAGGACTGCGGCAATATGGTTCTCCAGCCCCTTAGGTTCCTTCATTCTAATCACCTCCTTCATTTCCTGATTGAGACCGTTGTAAAAGATCTTGATCAGATGGTCATCGTCTAAGTTCGGCACTAGCGTTGAGAACTCCTCAAATTCTGAGATGTAATCGCTCACTGACCCTGTTTGCTTGATAGCAAAGAGTCTGCTTGCAGGTTCATCTTCAATTGACTCTGAAAATCGCAGAATCAACTTCTCTTTAAATTCAAACCAGCTAGCAAATCCCTTTCGTTTCAACTCCCATCCAAACCATTTCTTAACCTTTCCTTCTAAACTCAACCCAACCAGCTCCAGCTTTTCATCATCCTCATACTTCCCAATAGTAAACCATCTTTCGACCTCTGTAACCCACACATAAGGTTGCGTTCCCGCAAAAACTGGCATCTGTATTTTCTGCAACATCGACTCTCTATTCGCAACATTCATATGCCCAGATCGATAACCTAGCGGATGATAATCCCGGTTTCATTCCCAATTTTGTGAGTATACCTGATGCTGGGAAGATCCTGGTTCCATTTGTGGCCTCGTCGCCGAGTCAGGTTTCTCCAGAATCTTGAGGATCGATCGCAACTGTTGATTCACCTCATCGATTTTGGAATCTGCTTGTTTGCGAGCTCGATTGAGACGGATGTAACCGCCTTTGAGGAACTCCATATCCATATCTTGATCTTCGACTTCGAATTCCTCCTCCGATTCCACCGGTCTCGGACTTTCCCCCACCTTCGCCTTCGACATCGCTTTGCCGGTGTGATTTAGAACTCCGATGATCGATTCGAGCTGAGCTGACTCGATTCAACTTGCAAACTCCGATCGCGTTCGATTCGTCCAAGCTCACCGCACCAATGATAGAGTGAAGATAGAGATAACAGAGGAAATGTATGTATTTTGATAGTAAGCTCGATAAGTACAACAATGGAGATCTCTATCACCTGAGAATCTCAACTACTCTATCACCTGAGTAGACTCAGCTCATCGGTAAGAATCACCAATGTACTTAATCGATAAAGATCTAACAACCATGACAATGACTATTTATACTCCTTTGTTTATTCTTCAAGTCTGTAACCGTAAACCTTCTGTTTCCACTAGAGTCTTTTAATCCACTCCTTTCCCTTTCTTCCTCGTGTAAGTATATTTGAACCTATCAGTTTCCTAGTTAAACCCAGTGAGTCAACCAGGTAAGAAGAGACAGTAAAGTTCTGACCTTTTCGAGGACTTACATCAGAAGGAGAAGAGAAGGATGCATTTTGAAGAAGGGTCACTGAAACTCTCACGTTACGCCATTTCTGTAGCTCGACCAACCTTCTTCCATGGAGACTCAGTCTCAGAGTATACATGGGTGATTACTGACTGTTCGACTTTCTACGGAACTACTAGGTCTTGTAAGCAATTGAGCAGAAGACGGTGACAGAACCGGAGGTTTCAGAGTGTCCTTAAGACGACAGAGTTTTGTTTATTATTTTATTGGTTCAACTGGCCGGTCAGAACCGGAGGTTTCAGGGTGTCCTAAACAAAAAAATTTACACTTCAAAACACACTAGATTTTGACCCCAGTGTTTATTATTTTAGAATTTTTGTATATTATTATGATACAAAGTCATATTATATCGGAAAAAATGTTTAAAATAATATAATTTATCAATTAGTTTATTTAATTTTTTGTATGTACATTTTTATGTAAATCCGAATCGACTTGAACCCGAAAAACTCGAGTTGAACCCCAAAAACACAGTGTGACCCTCACTCTCGGGCTCCATATAACCCATAATCTTCCCAAAAGGTGATGATCATAATTCGTGATGTAGGACCATCCCGGAAAAACCATCTCCAAAATACGCTTCACCTTATTCTCCTTTACTCTTGTCTCTATTAAACATCCATATTGAAAACCACGCTTCCTCACCCAATTTTGTACCACCATATGCTTAGAAAATTTATTGAAGCCTCTAATATTCCAGTAGAAACCATACATATTATTGACGACGGGGTTTCTTTTTCTTCAGATAGCTAGAATCAACATCCTGAGCTGTCTAACCTCATGCTTTAGCTATGAGATATCTATGATTAATCTTAAATTCTCGAGGTAATACTCTCCTATGAATAACTTCTTTGTCTTGCAATTTGTCATGTTGATCATCTTCTTCTTGCTCCTCTTTCTCATAAACTGTCACTTCTTTACCCTCCTTCGGTGTTAACACATCAAATCTTGATTTCGTAAAAATAGACTCCAATTCCTTTTGACTTGAATTAGAAGAGCGGCTAGATTTCCCCGGTGAAACATCTGACCATTCTTTCTCCTTCTCAACATTTTCTGTACCTTGAGTTATCTCTTCCTTACTACTCACATCTTCTCCCTCTTTCAACTTCAACTTCTCAGAAGACTCTACCAAAGCCACTTGCTCACACTCAGTATTTTCCTCAGGATCTTCCAAACTTCTCGATATAATTTCTTCTTTATCTTTTTTCTCCTCTCGAACTTCTCTGACTTCACCCTCTTCCATCTCCTCCTGATTCTCTTTTTGAAATTCTTTTTCTTTAGAACACGCTTTCACTGAATGTCCCCGCTTTTCACACTTCGAACACTTCTTTGGTAGCCATGGATAGATGTACTCCACCATCACCTCCTCTCCTTGGATGTTAAAGTTCATCTTTTGTGGCAAGTCCTTTGTTAAATCCACAGTTACAAAGATCTTTGCCACATCAATCTTTAGGCATTGCGCTGTCTCCGGGTGCAGTCTACCAGGACTCCCAATTGGACTCGTCAAGAAGTTTAATCCTTGCCATGAGAACATAGACAAGTACATTTTTGAGGTGTACCCACATTGGAATGGACTGTGTTGGTGGTTTTTCCTTTTCAATCACCGGTGACCATTTGGTCATTGATGTTAGGAGTTTTCAAGGCTCCTAAGACAAATGTTGTAGTATAAAAGATTGTCGAACCAGTTCTGAGGGATATCAAAGCACTGAGAATGCAAGTACTCACTTAATCTAAGTGCAACCAATGATTTAGATGGGTTTTAAGCTATGACTAAAACTAAAAAAAGCAATAACAGAATGATACTTTCTTGACTAAGGGAAAAGAGAACTCTTGGGCATAGGGATTAGACCTTGGGTGATCAAGTATCGAACTAAGGATGGCAAATGATCGATCAAACTATCGACCTTAAGCCTAAACACAATTCTAAGCAAGCTCTATGTCTAGATGAATGCTCATTTGCTAACATATCTCAAACATCAAATGTCTTTGGTTGAATAATATGAAAGCAATCATTACTAACAAGTCTATTAGCTATCTTAGCACCTTTAACAACAAATGTCTTTGGCAAAGTATACTAAAAGCCTAGGAGAGTTGTCTCGGGCATTTCATCGAACACCTTTCGGGTGAGAAATGCCTAAGGATCAACAACTGAGTGGCCAACTCAGAAGATGCATTATGATTACTCTACTAGCAAGGAAATACGAATGATCTACACTAAAACATCCTAGCTCTAACCTAATCACCCTTAATCTCCCTAACCCATGAATTCAAAAGGTGATTACTCACTAATCTCCATGATTCCTCTTAAACCCATATTGGATTTCAGATTAACCATGTAGAGAAATAGATAAGAAATCAACAAGAACACAAGATGAAAGCAATGAAATCTGAATCAAAAGAGGTTTTTTACTAGTTCTTCTCTCCCCAAAAGAGATTATCTTGCCTCCAATGGCTTACAAAAGTACTTAACTTAGGTTTAGAAAGTGTAAAAACATAAAAACAAATGACCAAAAGGCCCCTGAAATAACATAAAAATCGTCCAAGCAAAACACGTGGAGTGACCTAGCATAGTCGCTCCAGGAGGTCACTCCCGACGCGTTTTTTTTGTGTCTCGACGCGTCAAAACGCGAGTGACTTGAGCTGGTCGCTCTGGCTGGGAGTGACTTGAGGTAGTCGCTCTGGACTGGTCGCTCTGGCTGGGAGCGACCTCGGTAGGTCGCTCTGAGAGGTCACTCTGCGATGCTCGACCAGGATGGATATGCCTCTAGTAAATTGATCATAACTCCTTCATTACATCTCCAAATGACTTGAAACCAATTCCATTAGAAAGCTAACTCAATTTGCTGTGTCTCCACAAAATCTTAGCAACAGAAGATTTCTCTAAAGGCTCCATTCATGCTCATCTTTCACCCCATTTTGGATCACAATGCTCCCAAACATCTCAAATCACTCCATGGCACACTCCAGCACCTAATAAGGACAATGAATGCAAAATGCAACCTAGACATGGCTAAATCCTAATCTATATGATGAAAATGCTCATGGATGAATGGATAAAACAATGTAAATATGCAAGATATCAACTCCCCCAAACTTGTTCTTTTACTTGTCCACAAGTGAACTTTCTAGAACTCATAGGGAGAGAGGTTGAAGGTGGGAGCATATAGCCAAAAGAAACACAACTAGCACACTCTCTTATTACACTCTAGCTTCTCTAGACTTATCTTAACTCTTTTTGTTCTTACACTCATCATCAAGCATCCACACATTCAAATCAACCAACTCTCACATTCATTAAGCACAAAACATCAGGTGAATTCTTGCAAATGGTCAGTTGGTCCAAGTCATTTGGTTGGGTAAGGGAAGGCTTTTATTCAAGTGATTCAAGAGGTTCAAAACATATGATCTTTAAGGTGGTTTACTCTCGAAACAAGTAGCCTTGACATTGCACATAATATATCTACGAAAGGGATCAACTCATGCATACAATGCTCAATCTCCATTGTTCTACCCTTTTCTCAAACATACAATTACACAATCATTCCCAAATGTCAAACCCAACTCACATCTCTCACCAAAAGATCCTAAGAACTTTAACTCCTTCTCTTTGAAATCTACAAGGGATTTTTTCAGATCTCAAAATATTTCTTAGCTCCTAACAACTTTGCTAGCCCCTTTTTATTTTTTTTCTTTTTCTTTTCTCTTTTTTTTTTCGTTTTTTTTTTTTTTTTTTAGGTTGGGGGCCAAGACTTTCAAAACTTGAACTAGAGGCTTTTCTACTTATCCCAATAAAACAATTCACTTAAACACAAAGAGTCATTTCTTTTCCTTTTTCATTGCTCCCAAATCATAATCACAACACTCACCCCCACCTATAGCTAGACAATAGAGTGCCCAATCTAGAAAGAATGAAGATCAAGCATTGTCGTTCCCGATACTCTCAACATTATGCACATGTAAGACTTTCCGAAGAAGGCCTCACTCATCAAACAATGAAAGCTTAAAAGGAGGGAAAGGTTTTGGGAGTGGTCTACCACTAGAGTTTGTCAAAATAAGATTGGCATAAAGGATGTGACAACTCAAGTGTGTATAGCCATGACTCAGTACACAAGGGACCATGAGCAAGAAGCATTAAGTTCGTTCAGTTCAAATAAGGTTGTAGTTGGCTTCAAAGACTGAGTTTCAGCAATCAACAAGTTTCAGGAAGAGTTTTCAAGGCTCGAAACATACAAGTCTTTTTGAGAGGTGCAAAAGCTACTCAGGTGCAACGTAGTGTTCTTTACAAGGCATTTAAAATCATTGCTCCCAATGCAAGTGAATGCAACCTATATGCTCTAGACTCTCCTAGAAATGCAAATGATGCAAATTAAATGATTGATTTTTTTTTTATATATGCAAATAGGTATGCAATGCATGACTCAATGAAACAACATCAAAGCAAACATGATCAAATACTTGGTACCTCCCCCAAACTTGAGTTACACAGTCTCTGTGTTGTCAAGTAGAGAGAGATACCGAAAAGAAGACTAATATGCAAAAATGAAATGGTATATACAAGGGAGTGTGGTGGGTTACCTTCTATGGGGAATGAGTAGAGGGAGATGCTCCCTCCTCGTCGTCCTCAGGTGGTAACTCTTCAAGGTGCTCATCAGCAGGAGTGCCCATCTCTTCAATGTAGAAGGCTTGCCCGAACACAGTTGGTTTCCTCATTTTCCCCTTGATGTCAAAGTGGAGGATGTTCTCTTTACCCAAATGGAGATCAATCGTGCCCTCCTTCACATTAACAATAGCTCCTGCTGTAGCTAAGAATGGCCTTCCTAGAATCAATGGGTCTTGAGCCTCCTCACCCATCTCAAGCACCACAAAATCTGTAGGTATCTCATACCTTCCAATCTTCACAGGGAGGTCCTCTAAGATGCCTACAGGATACTTCACTGAACGATCAGCTAACACCAGAAAGAGTCTACACTTTTTGTACTGAGTGAATCCAAGCTTCTTTGCAACAGACAAAGGCATCAAACTGACACTAGCTCCCAAATCGCAGAGACATTTCTCAAATACCATAGGTCCAAGAGCACAAGGTAGTGTGAAGCTTCCTGGATCCTCTAACTTCTCTGGAACATCAAGCCTCTGGATGATGGCACTGCACTCATGGGTAAGAATCATCATGCCTTCCATCTCCTTCTTCTTTGCAGCTACAACATCTTTCAGGAACTTGCTGTATTGAGGAATCAACATGAAAGCATCGATGATTGGCATTACAACCTGAGCTTCACTCATTTGCTTCTCAAACAGAGCCTTGTACTTCTCTAGCAGCTGCTTCTTGAATCTACCAGGGAATGGAAGTTTGGGTTCATAGGGAGGAGGAACAAAAGAACTTTCACTTGCTGGAGTAACAACTTCACCATCCTTTACTGTCTTCTTCTCCTCTCCAACCTTTCCTTTACCTTTGGCTTCCACTATCTTCTCCAAGATCTCGTCATTGATCTTCTCATCAACAATCACCACTTCATCATCTATGTTGATGGCAACCCCCTCACCTAGTTTCTCAGCATCCTTGGTGAGGGTTCTAGGAGGTAACTGCTTACCACTCCTAAGGGTGATAGCTTTGGCCTCCTTGGGATTTTGGTCAGACTTTCCAGGTAGAGATCCTTGCTGGCGATTCTGGTGAGTGTTCATGGAAGCAAATTGATTCTCTAAATTCCTGACTGTAGAAGCAAGGTGTGAGAATTTGTTGTTGAGCTCATTGTAGCTCCCATCAATCTTGGAATGAAGGTTCTTCAACTCATAACCAACTTGCTTCTCACTTCTAGTCTGAGACTCCAAGATTTGTTTCAGTAAGGTATCAGTGCTGCTCTCTTGAGGAGCAGAGGAACCAGACGAGGGGTTTTGCTGAGGCTGATAGCTGCCTTGCTGGTTGTTTCTAGGCGGATAACCACTCTGTTGGTTGTTGGGATATGATTTCTGTTGGTAGTTGTTGTACTGAAAATTGGGCTTTTTTTTGTACCAGCTACCATTGTTGTTGATGAAACACAACTCCTCTTGACCTTCCAAACCCTCAACCTCATTGACAGCAAGTGGATCTTCCTGCTTGGAGTTACCAACAAACTTCAGCTGCTCTTGGGTTGCTTTTTCAGCAATGAGTAGGTCGATCTTGTCTTCCAAAGCTTTGATCTCTTTTCTCGTCTGCTTATCATCTGTTCTACTGCCTCTATCGTGGTCTCCACTGTAGACTGCATCACTCTTTACCATGTTGTCAACCAGCTCTTCTGCATCCTCCTCAGTTCTCCCCAAGAAGAACCCATTGCTAGCTGTATCCAGTCTGGCTCTGTACTTAGGAAGAGCACCACGGTAGAATGTGCTCAGCAAGCTCTCCTTAGAAAAGCCATGGTGTGGACATTGAGCTTGGTAGCCCTTGAATCTCTCCCAGGCTTCACTGAAGCCTTCCAAGTTCTTCTGTTGAAAGCTGGAAATCTCGTTTCTCAGCTTAGCAGTTCTTGAAGTAGAGAAGAACTTCTCCAAGAATGCTTTCTTGCAGTCATCCCAAGTGGTGATGGAGTCACTGGGTAGAGACTTCTCCCACTGACGTGCCTTATCCCCCAAAGAGAAAGGGAATAGCTTGATTTTTAAGGCATCTTCGGATACACCATTGGTTTTTGACAACCCACAGTAGCTGTCGAACCTCTCCAAGTGATCAAATGGATCCTCTAGAGCCAAGCCATGATACTTGTTGTTCTCAATCACATTGAGGAGTCCTGATTTGATCTCAAAGTTGTTGGCTGCTACAGCTGGTGCTTGTTGGGGTCAAAAACGGTTACGACAAATTTAACATTCAAAACGTCCGAAGAAGAAAATAAGAGTTTCTCCGAAGAGTACTTTTCGAAATAGATTCTTCCTTACGAAAAAGCTTGGCGGAAGAAAGAATCGAGACGTCCGACGAAAGCTCGAAACAGGTCGTTACGCAGCGACTGAACGTCCGTCCCGCTCGGTCGCTACGTAGCGACCGAGCGATCGTCCCGCTCGGTCGTTACGTAGCGACTGAACTCAGCCAAGTCTCGGTCGCTCCGTAGCGACCGAACGATCGTCCCGCTCGGTCGCTACGTAGCGACCGAGCTCGGCCAAGCTCGGTCGCTACGTAGCGACCGAGCGATCGTTCCGCTCGGTCGCTACGTAGCGACCGAGCTCGAACCAAAGCTCGGTCGCTACGTAGCGACCGAGCGCTCGTCCCGCTCGGTCGCTACGTAGCGACCGAGCTCGAGCCAAAGCTCGGTCGCTACGTAGCGACCGAGCGATCGTCCCGCTCGGTCGCTACGTAGCGACCGAGCTCAGCCAAGCTCGGTCGCTACGTAGCGACCGAGCAATCGTCACGCTCGGTCGCTACGTAGCGACCGAGCGATCGTCACGCTCGGTCGCTACGTAGCGACCGAGCTCGAGCCAAAGCTCGGTCGCTACGTAGCGACCGAGCGATCGTCCCGCTCGTCGCTCGGTCGCTACGTAGCGACCGAGCTCAGCCAAGCTCGGTTGCTACGTAGCGACCGAGCGATCGTCCCGCTCGGTCGCTACGTAGCGACCGAGCGATCGTCCCGCTCGGTCGCTACGTAGCGACCGAGCTCAGCCAAGCTCGGTCGCTACGTAGCGACCGAGCGATCGTCCCGCTCGGTCGCTACGTAGCGACCGAGCTCGAGCCAAAGCTCGGTCGCTACGTAGCGACCGAGCGATCGTCCCGCTCGGTCGCTACGTAGCGACCGAGCTCAGCCAAACTCGGTCGCTACGTAGCGACCGAGCGATCGTCCCGCTCGGTCGCTACGTAGCGACCGAGCTCGAGCCAAAGCTCGGTCGCTACGTAGCGACCGAGCGATCGTCCCGCTCGGTCGCTACGTAGCGACCGAGCTCAAGCCGAAGCTCGGTCGCTACGTAGCGACCGAGCACTCGTTTCGCTCGGTCGCTACATAGCGACCGGGCTCGAGCCAAAGTTCGGTCGCTGTGTAGCGATTGAACCTTTCCGAACATCGATACGACACCAGTCCTTGCATTCTCGTCAAACCTTCGAATGCTATCTCCCGAAGACCGTAGCAAGCTCAGTCTATGTTTCCCGCTATTCTAATTCATCGATCAAACTTCGCGGATTAGAAACCGCGGAAAACTCGTAGTAAACGTGTCGAGTCGGAAGACGGCCCAAAGGGACCTAAAACACGACTCGAGGCCCATCCTACGATTTTTCCTAACCAAAAGCCCGTGAACCACAGCATGGTTCGCGCTTGGCCCACGAGGAAGGATAAATGTCAAGTTTCCGCGGATAAATACGGAAGTTTTGAAGATAATTGTGAAGATCGGGAAAAATGGAATATCTCCATTTTTATGCTATGACGGCTTAAGGGCAGAAGAGTAAAAGCGTAAACCGACCTTGGAGCTAGTATATAAGGAGTCCTAGGCGAGGAGAAAAGAGAACTTTTTCAGAGCAAACTTAGCACTTAGAGCGATTTAGGCAACTTTCCGTTTTTGTTATTTCGAGCTGCGACTCAATTAGGTTTAGCCGTCTTAGGGTTGCTAGAACTAGGAATCTCGCCGACAGCTCTCGAGCCCAGGCTTATACCTTGTTGTAACGCTCATACGCAGATTCGGAATAAGATCTACTTTGCTCTCTTTTCGATTTCTTATTTTTATCGTTGTTATTCTCGTGTTCTGATTGCTTGACGTGTGGTAATTAACAGATATCCGGGTCCTCTGGGAAACTAGGGTTTTCTTAGTTTCCTTATTTAAACGGAAATCGACAGTGCGAATTTCGGTTCCCACAGTTTGGCGCTAGAAGGAGGGGGACTTACGGATCAATCTAACCCGCAAAAACCACTCAACGATCAGGAAGACATGCGAGATTCGACGTGCGCGAATGTCATCTCATTCAGGGGGGAGAAACGGTCGATCGAGCCAAACCTCGGAACGATCTCCTTGTTATCGAGTTGACAATTCGAGATATCGACGTCGCTAGAGTACTAATCGATACCGGAAGCTCGGCCGATATCATCTTCAAAGACACTCTTGAAAAGATGGGGATCATTCAATCCGAGATCGCAAAATGCCCAAGCCCACTGCTAGGGCTTTCGGGGGAAACGACCATGGCCTACGGATCGATTAGACTCGCTGTCAAAGCCGGAACCGTGACAAACATCACAGAGTTTCTAGTCGTCGACCGCCCCGCATCTTACAACGTTATCATGGGGGCGCCATGGCTGAA
Source organism: Brassica rapa (assembly GCF_000309985.2). Classification (NCBI taxonomy): domain Eukaryota; kingdom Viridiplantae; phylum Streptophyta; class Magnoliopsida; order Brassicales; family Brassicaceae; genus Brassica; species Brassica rapa. The sequence goes on along the minus strand of NC_024803.2, from coordinate 9,831,267 downwards.
CACCATGCATCAACCTACCATCTTTGCCTCAAGTTCCCGACCCCTAACGGAGTCGAGGTAATCTGGGGAAATCCAAGAGTTTCTCAGGTTTGTTTCGCCGCGGAACTAAAACGAAAGAGACCGATCCTCGAAATCACTCCTAAGAAAGCGGAGAAAGAGACCTCCAGCAAAGATACGCGAAGTCAGGATTCAGCGGAATTCTTCTGGCAATCTCGTATCTTCGCAGCTCTAGATGAAAAACGCGAGCCAACTTGTGAACCCGTGGTAACGATCTGTCTCGACGAAGCCTTCCCAGAACGCTGCGTCGAGATCGGAGCCAATCTCCACGAGCCTTTAAAGACAGAACTCATAACCTGTCTTAAAAAGAACCTTAATACTTTCGCGTGGGCTGCGGAAGATATGCCAGGAATCGACATTAACATAACATGTCACGAGCTGAACATCGACCCAACATTCAAACCCGTCAAACAGAAAAGACGGAAGCTGGGACCCGAACGTGCTACCGCAGTAAACGATGAGGTCGAAAAACTGCTTAAAGTTGGGTCGATAACGGAAGTAAGATACCCCGACTGGCTCGCCAACCCCGTAGTAGTCAAAAAGAAAAACGGGAAGTGGCGAGTTTGCGTAGATTTTACCGACCTAAACAAGGCATGTCCAAAGGATAGCTTCCCTCTACCACATATCGATCGATTGGTAGAAGCAACGGCGGGCAACGAACTCCTATCCTTCATGGACGCTTTCTCAGGCTATAATCAAATTAGGATGAATCCCGACGATCGTGAGAAGACTGCGTTCATTACCGATCGCGGAACCTATTGCTATGAGGTAATGCCCTTCGGCCTCAAAAACGCTGGAGCAACTTACCAACGACTCGTGAACCGAATGTTCTCCAAACAACTCGGAAAAACGATGGAAGTTTATATCGACGACATGCTTGTCAAATCCCTCAAAGCAAGGGATCACGTGTCACATCTCGAAGAATGCAGATTCGCCGTGGCATCAGGAGAATTCCTCGGCTACTTGGTCACCAACCGCGGTATCGAAGCAAATCCAAAACAGATCAACGCTCTAATCGAGATGGCTTCGCCGAAGAATAAACGGGAAGTCCAAAGACTGACCGGCAGAATCGCAGCACTTAACCGATTTATCTCACGATCAACAGATAAGTGCCTGCCCTTCTACGACGTCCTGCGAGGAAATAAAAAATTCGAATGGACGGAAGAGTGCGAAAACGCCTTCCAACAGCTGAAGCGTTATTTAGCTACTCCTCCAGTCCTCGCAAAACCCGTGGAAGGAGAGCCTTTGTTCTTGTACATCGCGGTATCGGCAACAGCCGTAAGCGGAGTCCTGATCAGGGAAGAACGCGGGGAGCAGAAACCTATTTTTTACATAAGCAAAACCTTGCTGGATGCCGAATCTAGGTATCCGTTGATGGAAAAATTGGCATGCGCGGTCGTAACATCGGCCCGAAAACTACGACCATATTTCCAATCCCACACGATTGTTATCCTCACGACTTTTCCCTTACGGACAATTTTGCATAGCCCAAGTCAATCAGGCCGATTGGCGAAGTGGGCGGTCGAGTTGAGCGAGTATGACATCGAATACCGACCAAGGACGAGCGCAAAATCACAGGTGCTCGCGGACTTTTGGTCGAACTTCCAACGGGAGCAATAACCAACGAGGAACCAAATTCCACCTGGCTCCTCCACGTCGACGGATCTTCATCCAAGCAAGGATCGGGTATCGGGATCCGTCTCACATCTCCAACAAGCGAGATCCTGGAACAATCGTTCAGACTGGAATTCCATGCCTCAAACAACGAGGCCGAATACGAAGCATTGATCGCAGGTCTACGTTTGGCTCACGGCTTAAAAATACGCAATCTCCACGCTTACTGCGACTCCCAGTTAGTGGCCAGTCAATTCAGCGGAGAATACGAAGCCAGAGACGAACGGATGGACGCGTACCTCAAACTGGTCCAAGGTCTAGCTCAAGACTTCGACTGTTTCGCCCTTACCCGGATCCCCCGTTCCGAGAATGTCCAGGCGGACGCCCTCGCGGCCTTAGCATCAAGTTCCGATCCAGGACTCAAAAGGGTAATTCCGGTCGAGTTCATCGAACATCCGAGTATCGGACCCCAGTCGTTGTCAATCTCATAGAGGGTCAAGACGACGAGGAAGAAGAGATTACGATACCACCACCATCGGAGCAATCCGATTACGGTTGTGATACCCCATGGCTTCAGACGATTCAAGACTACATTATCGACGGGCAACTGCCCGCCGAAAAATGGTCAGCTCGCAAGATCCGAACACAGGCCGCACGCTACGTAACAGTGGACGGCGAAATCTACAAGTGGAGATTCTCTGGACCGCTCCTGACGTGCCTGGAAGGAGAAGAGGCGAGGAAAGTAATGGAGGAAATACATTCCGGCTCATGCGGCAACCATTCCGGCGGAAGATCACTAGCCGTGAAAATCAAACGCCACGGGTACTATTGGCCAACAATGATTGGAGATTGCGAAAAATTCGCACGAAAATGCGAAAAATGCCAAAGGCATGCGCCAACTATCCGACAACCCGCCGAAGTTCTTTCCTCCATCACGTCGCCTTATCCCTTTATGCGCTGGGCCATGGATATTGTCGGACCTCTGCATAATTCAAAGCAAAAGCGTTTCCTTCTAGTCCTTACCGATTTCTTCTCAAAATGGGTAGAGGCGGACTCGTACGCAAGTATAAAAGACGTCCAAGTCGAGAATTTCGTATGGAAAAACATCATCTGTAGGCATGGAGTTCCTTACGAAATCGTAACCGATAACGGGTCTCAATTTATTTCCACCCGATTCGAGGCATTCTGCGAAAAGTGGAAGATACGACTCAACAAGTCAACTCCCAGATATCCGCAGTGCAACGGACAGGCTGAAACAATCAACAAGACCATTCTCGACGGACTGAAGAAACGCTTGGAGGCCAAAAAAGGTAGATGGGCCGACGAACTCGAGGGAGTCCTCTGGTCTCACCGTACCACCCCAAGGCGAGCAACGGGAGAAACTCCCTTCGCCTTGGTATACGGCGCGGAGTGCATGATTCCCGCGAAAGTAGAATTTCCCGGTGTTCGAAGAAGGTTCTTACCCGAACGAGAGGAACTCAACAATGCTATGCTCTTGGACGATCTCGACCTCATTAACGAACGCCGTGATCGAGCGCTCATCCGAATTCAAAACTACCAGCACGCCGCTGCGAGATACTATAACTCCAACGTACGGAACCGAAGGTTCAATCAGGGAGATCTGGTCCTTCGCAAAGTCTTCCAAAACACCGCTGAACGAAACGCGGGAAAACTCGGAGCAAACTGGGAAGGTCCCTATAAAATCGAAAAAGTCGTCCGACCAGGTTCTTACGAAATAGCCAACATGCAGGGCATAAAAATCCCTAGAACCTGGAATGCGATGCATCTCAAAAAATACTATCACTAAACGAACCAACTCGCAATCACTGAACTACGAGACGGCTTGATCTCCGCAAGGAGTACGTAGGCAGTTTGCCGAAAGGCAAATTCAGCTGTCCTCCCTTATTAAAAAGGGGGGGAGTGGGTACGTATACTCGTATACTCCCAAAAAATCGAAAAACTTCTTACCGCACTTTTTTGGTGTTTTCGACTTATCAAAACATCCTCACCCGCGAAATCGCAACGAGGTCTTCGGAAATTGGTCGGCCGCTTGGGAGAATCGAACCTTTAGCATCGCGAGACGTCGCAAAAGATGCCTCAAAATTGGTTTCTTCCGAGCAAACGAAATCTCCGCAAAAAGACACATATATGCACACATTAACATTTATTTTGCGCAAATTAATCAAAACAACGGCACACGCCACCAAGTCCGATGCTGATCACATCGAACTCACAAACGTCCTAAACAGACATAGCCATCTCATGGAGATGACTCTCTTACATCCGACACAAGGATAATAGCGCTATAAAAGAAATCCGAAATTTTGGTCTAGCACTTCCGGTCTCCGGAGAGATGCTCGATTCGTATCAAACAAGTCGTATAAGCCGAGAACTTTTCGCGGACTTTACATCGATACGAATCAGGAAGAAATCGCGACAGGAAAAACGATAGCCGGTTAGTCACCGCACAATCCTTAAACCGAAAGTAAACCTAGGTCTTGCCCTAAACCCAGCGCACTGGTCTCTAACATCTCAAAGGCATGATATCGAAAGATAAGAGATTCTTAAACCACGCCTCTATGTTTACGTTCGATACCTTCAGCGCCCCCGCAGAGTTCACATCTCGCGGAAGAACTCTCGAAACAGGTCTCGAATAAAACATTTCACAATCGAAGAAGGATATGAGACGACAACTCATCACCTTCCTCCCCACTATTCACAAATTCATAAAAAACGTTATCCGATTATCATACCATAAAGCCGCGGAGCGGCAGGGATTCAAAGCCACACACGGCCAGTCCCGAAATACAAACAAGGCCATTCAAGGCCGAAGCATAAAGACATAAAAAAAAAAACAAATCTCTCGCAAGAGATCTAACCCAAGTCACCCTCAGAACTTACGCTCCCTCTTCACCCGCCGCCTCGTCCGAGCCTGGAGCCGCGTCGCTTCCGTTCTCTCCGACCATCGGATCTTTCCCCTCTGGGTCTTCTGAACACGTCGGAAGGAAGCAAGCGGATTTTAGGTCGGCCAGGATGAGACCGAAATCGCCATCCTCGGCCGCCATATCTCCCTTGCAGCCGGACAGTCGGGCCTCTTCGGCCCTCCAAGGTCGGGGGAGTCTCACTTTGGAACGACCGAACCACGGCCATCCCGCCCTCAATCGTCGCCAAAGCGAAATCCCTGCTCCGGATACACTCGAGGGAACCCAGGGAAGCAGAAATCTTCGCCAAGCGAGCCTGAAACTCCGCACGAAGGGCATCCGTAGCCTCTTGGATCCCGCGGCGCGCTAGTCCAGCGTCACTCTCGATCTGACGCTGGAGTCGACGCACCTCCGAGGATTTGGCCTTCCTGGCCTTCTTTTCCTTAAGCAAGGAACTCGCCGTCTTCCCGAGGTCCCTCTCAAGCTCTCCTATCGCAACCTCGAGCTTCGACACTTTCGCAGAGTGAGAGTCCTCGACAGCCGTCAACATAGCCTCGGTTTTCGGACCATCTGCCCTGAAGCTCCACCAACTCCCCGAAAGGCGACTGGTCTCAGAACCACATTCGCTGATCATCCCATCGATCAACGATATGAACTGCGAACGGTAAAATTCTTAAGACTAAGTCCGTGAAAAGAATGCACGAAAGACGATCGAGAATTCAAACAAGAAACAAACCTTTCCGCGAAGTCCCGATGCTAGGCTCGACCCACCTCGCTGCGAAGTCTCCCCGTCACCGCTCTTGGCAGTTCCTCCTCTTCCGACTCTTAGGCTGAGTAGCCTGGACAGCGCTAGGAGCACGCAATGCCAGAACGATTTCTT